>NC_080672.1:232088667-232143667 GCF_030247195.1 Topomyia yanbarensis
TCACGGATTTGATCACTGTTCTACAGTGGAATTGCAGAAGTATCATCCCGAAAATCGATTCCTTCAAAATTTTAATAAATAATTTGAGTTGCGATGCATTTGCATTATGTGAAACTTGGTTAACTTCCGACATAGATCTCAACTTCCACGACTTTAATATTATTCGCCTGGATCGAGACACCCCCTATGGAGGAGTGCTTTTGGGGATCAAAAAGCGCTATTCCTTCTACAGAATTAACCTTCCCTCGATAACAGGTATTGAAGTTGTCGCTTGTCAAGTAACAACCAAAGGCAAAGATCTTTGCATAGCTTCCATATATATTCCCCCCAACACCGCGATTGGGCATCGCCGGCTACATGACATCATAGAATCCCTGCCTGCACCGCGACTAGTTTTAGGCGACTTTAACTCTCACGGTACGGAATGGGGTTGCCTTTATGATGATAACCGTTCCTCTTTAATTCACAATATTTGCGACAACTTCAACATGACAATTCTAAACACGGGTGAAATGACACGGATTCCTCCCCCACCTGCGCGCCCAAGCGCATTAGATTTATCCCTTTGCTCGACCTCGCTAAAGTTAGAATGCGCGTGGAAGGTAATCCCTGATCCCCACGGTAGCGACCATCTGCCGATCGTAGTCTCAATCAATAACGGCTCAAGACCATTGGAAACAATCAATATTTCGTATGACCTCACACGAAATATCGATTGGAAGAGCTATGCTGCCGCGATATCCGACAACATCGAATCTACTCAAGAACTTCCTCCGGAGGAAGAGTACAGCTTTTTGGCTGGCTTGATTCTCGACAGCGCGAGTCAAGCTCAGACTAAGCCAGTACCCGGCGCGAACATACAAAAACGTTCTCCCAATCCCTGGTGGGACAAAGAGTGCTCAGACGTGTACGCAGAGAAGGCCGCCGCGTTTAAGACCTTCCGGAACGACGGGTTACCCGCTAGTTTTCGACAGTACGCGACGTTAGACAAGCGAATGAAGAGTTTGATGAAAGCCAAAAAACGCGGTTATTGGCGCCGGTTCGTCGACGGATTAACGAGAGAAACATCGTTGAGCACTCTTTGGGGAACAGCCCGACGTATGCGAAATCGAAACAGTACTAATGAGAGCGTGGAATATTCAAACCGTTGGATATTCGATTTCGCCAAGAAGGTTTGTCCGGATTCCGCCCCGGCACAGAAGATCTACCGCGCCGCGTCTCGTCACGATAACGCGAACGAAACACCTTTTTCGATGGTGGAGTTCTCACTTGCTCTCTTGTCGTGTAACAATAAAGCTCCAGGGCCAGACAGAATCAAATTCAACTTGTTGAAGAATCTGCCAGACTCTGCCAAGAGACGCTTGTTGAACTTATTTAATAAGTTTCTTGAGGCTAACATTGTCCCACACGATTGGAGGCAAGTGAAGGTCATCGCCATCCAAAAACCAGGAAAACCAGCCTCCGACCACAATTCGTATCGACCGATCGCAATGCTATCTTGCATCCGGAAGTTGTTCGAGAAAATGATCCTATCCCGCCTCGACAATTGGGTCGAAGCAAATGGCTTACTGTCAGATACACAATTTGGCTTTCGCAAAGGCAAAGGGACGAACGATTGTCTTGCGTTGCTCTCAACCGAAATTCAAATGGCCTATGCTAGTAAAGAGCAGATGGCATCAGTGTTCCTAGATATAAAGGGGGCTTTTGATTCAGTTTCTATCAACATTCTTTCAGAGAAGCTGCACCAGCATGGTCTTTCAGCGACTTTAAACAACTTTTTACTAAACTTGTTGTCGGAAAAACACATGCATTTTTCGCATGGTGACTTATCGACATCACGATTTAGCTACATGGGCCTTCCCCAGGGCTCATGTCTAAGCCCCCTGTTATACAATTTCTACGTCAACGACATTGATGAATGTCTTGACAATTCCTGCACGTTAAGACAACTTGCAGACGATGGCGTGGTGTCTGTTACGGGATCCAAAGCTGTCGATCTACAAGGACCATTACAGAATACCTTGGACAATTTGTCTGCATGGGCTATTAAGCTGGGTATCGAATTCTCCACGGAGAAAACTGAGCTAGTTGTATTTTCTAGGAAGCGTGAACCAGCACAACTACAGCTTCTATTAATGGGTCAAACTATAGCTCAGGTCTTCACAGTAAAATATCTAGGGGTCTGGTTCGACTCGAAAGGTACTTGGGGATGCCATATTCGGTATTTGAAACAGAAATGCCAACAAAGGATCAACTTTCTTCGTACAATAACCGGAACGTGGTGGGGTGCCCACCCAGGAGACCTAATTAGGTTGTATCAAACAACGATACTGTCGGTACTGGAATACGGATGCTTCTGCTTTCGATCCGCCGCGAATATACATTTCATCAAACTCGAAAGAATTCAGTATCGTTGTTTGCGTATCGCCTTAGGGTGCATGCAGTCGACCCATACGATGAGTCTCGAAGTCCTGTCGGGCGTTCTCCCGCTGAAAAATCGATTTTGGGAACTCTCATATCGATTGCTCATTCGATGCGATATCTTGAACCCGTTGGTGATTGAAAATTTCGAAAGGCTTGTTGAGCTCAATTCTCAGACCCGTTTTATGTCCCTGTACTTTGACTACATGGCGCAAAATATTAATCCTTCTTCTTACAATCCTAACCGTGTGCATTTCATAAATACTTCTGAATCTACTGTTTTCTTCGACACATCCATGAAAGATGAGATTAGTGGAATTCCGGACCACATACGCCCACAGGTGGTTCCAAATATTTTTTATAATAAATTCCGAGAAGTCGACTGTTCTAAGATGTTTTATACTGACGGATCAAACCTCGAAGGGTCCACTGGCTTCGGTATTTTCAATCAAAAGTTCACCGCCTCCTACAAACTCAGTGACCCTGCTTCAGTTTACGCCGCAGAACTAGCTGCTATTCAGTATACCCTTGGAGTCATTGACACATTACCCGCAGACCATTACTTCATCGTCTCGGATAGTCTGAGTTCTATTGACGCTATTCGCTCGATGAAACATGGAAAGCATTCCTCGTATTTTTTGGGGAAAATACGGGAGCTACTGAGTGCTTTATCTGACAAATCTTTCCAGATTACCTTGGTGTGGGTCCCTTCCCATTGCTCCATTCCGGGCAATGAGAAGGCGGACTCCTTAGCTAAGGTGGGTGCCATTGAAGGTGACGTTTTTGAAAGACCAATTTGCTTCCACGAATTTTTCACTATTACTCATCAGAGAACCCTCGAAAGTTGGCAAACCTCGTGGAGCAATGGGGAGCTAGGAAGGTGGCTACATTCGATAGTCCCTAAGGTATCGACGAAACCTTGGTTCAAGGGGATGGATGTGGGTCGTGACTTCATTCGTGTGATGTCTCGACTCATGGCGAACCATTACACGCTGGATGCACATCTCCGACGTATTGGGCTCGTGGAGAGTGGTATCTGCGCTTGTGGCGACGGTTATCACGATATAGAGCACATAGTCTGGGCGTGCACCGAGTACAGTTTCGCCAGGTCTCGGCTTATGGACACCCTCCGGGCCCGAGGAAGACCACCCAACGTCCCGGTTCGAGATGTGTTGGCAAGCCGCGATGTCCTCTATATGTCCCTTATATACACCTTCATAAAAACCATCAATATCCAACTTTAACTGCCCCTTTTTCCTTATAATTCTCAGAAACGCTCTCTTCCACCTGTACCATACACCCACGATGGTTTGATGCGACTCCAAGGCGACACAAAACATCCCTGTCAAATGAGCCAACAAACACGGGACCTAAAGCACGAACATCACACGCACAACTCGAAATGTAGCCGATCAACACCTGAGCCGCACTACGAAATCGTCTGGAGAAACCCCTGCCATCTTAAGAACGACCACCCGGCGTCCCAGTACATGATTCTTCCTGATGAAGGCCACCCTGATTCTGTAATCCATCCGTTGATCTCCCGAAGTCTGAAACTGAAATAATGTTCTCCCCCTGCCATGTTTGTCCACTCTACTTCCCCTGACTCTTATACACAGAAGTAACACCCCTTCCCCCCCCCCCCCCCCCCAAATATCTTCATGAAGCATTTAGCTCTTCTTGCCTTTTCTAGTTTTAACTATTATATTATATGATCTCGTTGAAAATGCCCAACTCTACTACCACATAAAATAACTCTAATTAATGTCTCCGAATCTTTACAAAATTTAATCACGCCCTCTAATTATTTCTACTTTTAAGATAGTCGTATAAATTTTCCCCCTTAGTTAAACATTATTTGCTCCAATAATCTCATTGCTAAAAATGTCAAACCATATTGCCATAAAAACTAAATGACCCCCTAATTTAACGAAAATTATATTACCCCCTTGTGTATATGTATAGCTAATCAATATGTAATCCCCTAGTTTTAAGTAATTTAAAATGTAAAACAAAACAAAATTGGCACCTTTAAGCTAACGCAAACCTGCCTTATCAAATAAACGAATTGGAAAAAAAAAAAAGACAAAGACAAGACAAAGACAAGACAAAGACAAGACAAAGACAAGACAAAGACAAGACAAAGACAAGACAAAGACAAGACAAAGACAAGACAAAGACAAGACAAAGACAAGACAAAGACAAGACAAAGACAAGACAAAGACAAGACAAAGACAAGACAAAGACAAGACAAAGACAAGACAAAGACAAGACAAAGACAAGACAAAGACAAGACAAAGACAAGACAAAGACAAGACAAAGACAAGACAAAGACAAGACAAAGACAAGACAAAGACAAGACAAAGACAAGACAAAGACAAGACAAAGACAAGACAAAGACAAGACAAAGACAAGACAAAGACAAGACAAAGACAAGACAAAGACAAAGACAAGACAAAGACAAGACAAAGACAAGACAAAGACAAGACAAAGACAAGACAAAGACAAGACAAAGACAAGACAAAGACAAGACAAAGACAAGACAAAGACAAGACAAAGACAAGACAAAGACAAGACAAAGACAAGACAAAGACAAGACAAAGACAAGACAAAGACAAGACAAAGACAAGACAAAGACAAGACAAAGACAAGACAAAGACAAGACAAAGACAAGACAAAGACAAGACAAAGACAAGACAAAGACAAGACAAAGACAAGACAAAGACAAGACAAAGACAAGACAAAGACAAGACAAAGACAAGACAAAGACAAGACAAAGACAAGACAAAGACAAGACAAAGACAAGACAAAGACAAGACAAAGACAAGACAAAGACAAGACAAAGACAAGACAAAGACAAGACAAAGACAAGACAAAGACAAGACAAAGACAAGACAAAGACAAGACAAAGACAAGACAAAGACAAGACAAAGACAAGACAAAGACAAGACAAAGACAAGACAAAGACAAGACAAAGACAAGACAAAGACAAGACAAAGACAAGACAAAGACAAGACAAAGACAAGACAAAGACAAGACAAAGACAAGACAAAGACAAGACAAAGACAAGACAAAGACAAGACAAAGACAAGACAAAGACAAGACAAAGACAAGACAAAGACAAGACAAAGACAAGACAAAGACAAGACAAAGACAAGACAAAGACAAGACAAAGACAAGACAAAGACAAGACAAAGACAAGACAAAGACAAGACAAAGACAAGACAAAGACAAGACAAAGACAAGACAAAGACAAGACAAAGACAAGACAAAGACAAGACAAAGACAAGACAAAGACAAGACAAAGACAAGACAAAGACAAGACAAAGACAAGACAAAGACAAGACAAAGACAAGACAAAGACAAGACAAAGACAAGACAAAGACAAGACAAAGACAAGACAAAGACAAGACAAAGACAAGACAAAGACAAGACAAAGACAAGACAAAGACAAGACAAAGACAAGACAAAGACAAGACAAAGACAAGACAAAGACAAGACAAAGACAAGACAAAGACAAGACAAAGACAAGACAAAGACAAGACAAAGACAAGACAAAGACAAGACAAAGACAAGACAAAGACAAGACAAAGACAAGACAAAGACAAGACAAAGACAAGACAAAGACAAGACAAAGACAAGACAAAGACAAGACAAAGACAAGACAAAGACAAGACAAAGACAAGACAAAGACAAGACAAAGACAAGACAAAGACAAGACAAAGACAAGACAAAGACAAGACAAAGACAAGACAAAGACAAGACAAAGACAAGACAAAGACAAGACAAAGACAAGACAAAGACAAGACAAAGACAAGACAAAGACAAGACAAAGACAAGACAAAGACAAGACAAAGACAAGACAAAGACAAGACAAAGACAAGACAAAGACAAGACAAAGACAAGACAAAGACAAGACAAAGACAAGACAAAGACAAGACAAAGACAAGACAAAGACAAGACAAAGACAAGACAAAGACAAGACAAAGACAAGACAAAGACAAGACAAAGACAAGACAAAGACAAGACAAAGACAAGACAAAGACAAGACAAAGACAAGACAAAGACAAGACAAAGACAAGACAAAGACAAGACAAAGACAAGACAAAGACAAGACAAAGACAAGACAAAGACAAGACAAAGACAAGACAAAGACAAGACAAAGACAAGACAAAGACAAGACAAAGACAAGACAAAGACAAGACAAAGACAAGACAAAGACAAGACAAAGACAAGACAAAGACAAGACAAAGACAAGACAAAGACAAGACAAAGACAAGACAAAGACAAGACAAAGACAAGACAAAGACAAGACAAAGACAAGACAAAGACAAGACAAAGACAAGACAAAGACAAGACAAAGACAAGACAAAGACAAGACAAAGACAAGACAAAGACAAGACAAAGACAAGACAAAGACAAGACAAAGACAAGACAAAGACAAGACAAAGACAAGACAAAGACAAGACAAAGACAAGACAAAGACAAGACAAAGACAAGACAAAGACAAGACAAAGACAAGACAAAGACAAGACAAAGACAAGACAAAGACAAGACAAAGACAAGACAAAGACAAGACAAAGACAAGACAAAGACAAGACAAAGACAAGACAAAGACAAGACAAAGACAAGACAAAGACAAGACAAAGACAAGACAAAGACAAGACAAAGACAAGACAAAGACAAGACAAAGACAAGACAAACAAAGACAAGACAAAGACAAGACAAAGACAAGACAAAGACAAGACAAAGACAAGACAAAGACAAGACAAAGACAAGACAAAGACAAGACAAAGACAAGACAAAGACAAGACAAAGACAAGACAAAGACAAGACAAAGACAAGACAAAGACAAGACAAAGACAAGACAAAGACAAGACAAAGACAAGACAAAGACAAGACAAAGACAAGACAAAGACAAGACAAAGACAAGACAAAGACAAGACAAAGACAAAGACAAGACAAAGACAAGACAAAGACAAGACAAAGACAAGACAAAGACAAGACAAAGACAAGACAAAGACAAGACAAAGACAAGACAAAGACAAGACAAAGACAAGACAAAGACAAGACAAAGACAAGACAAAGACAAGACAAAGACAAGACAAAGACAAGACAAAGACAAGACAAAGACAAGACAAAGACAAGACAAAGACAAGACAAAGACAAGACAAAGACAAGACAAAGACAAGACAAAGACAAGACAAAGACAAGACAAAGACAAGACAAAGACAAGACAAAGACAAGACAAAGACAAGACAAAGACAAGACAAAGACAAGACAAAGACAAGACAAAGACAAGACAAAGACAAGACAAAGACAAGACAAAGACAAGACAAAGACAAGACAAAGACAAGACAAAGACAAGACAAAGACAAGACAAAGACAAGACAAAGACAAGACAAAGACAAGACAAAGACAAGACAAAGACAAGACAAAGACAAGACAAAGACAAGACAAAGACAAGACAAAGACAAGACAAAGACAAGACAAAGACAAGACAAAGACAAGACAAAGACAAGACAAAGACAAGACAAAGACAAGACAAAGACAAGACAAAGACAAGACAAAGACAAGACAAAGACAAGACAAAGACAAGACAAAGACAAGACAAAGACAAGACAAAGACAAGACAAAGACAAGACAAAGACAAGACAAAGACAAGACAAAGACAAGACAAAGACAAGACAAAGACAAGACAAAGACAAGACAAAGACAAGACAAAGACAAGACAAAGACAAGACAAAGACAAGACAAAGACAAGACAAAGACAAGACAAAGACAAGACAAAGACAAGACAAAGACAAGACAAAGACAAGACAAAGACAAGACAAAGACAAGACAAAGACAAGACAAAGACAAGACAAAGACAAGACAAAGACAAGACAAAGACAAGACAAAGACAAGACAAAGACAAGACAAAGACAAGACAAAGACAAGACAAAGACAAGACAAAGACAAGACAAAGACAAGACAAAGACAAGACAAAGACAAGACAAAGACAAGACAAAGACAAGACAAAGACAAGACAAAGACAAGACAAAGACAAGACAAAGACAAGACAAAGACAAGACAAAGACAAGACAAAGACAAGACAAAGACAAGACAAAGACAAGACAAAGACAAGACAAAGACAAGACAAAGACAAGACAAAGACAAGACAAAGACAAGACAAAGACAAGACAAAGACAAGACAAAGACAAGACAAAGACAAGACAAAGACAAGACAAAGACAAGACAAAGACAAGACAAAGACAAGACAAAGACAAGACAAAGACAAGACAAAGACAAGACAAAGACAAGACAAAGACAAGACAAAGACAAGACAAAGACAAGACAAAGACAAGACAAAGACAAGACAAAGACAAGACAAAGACAAGACAAAGACAAGACAAAGACAAGACAAAGACAAGACAAAGACAAGACAAAGACAAGACAAAGACAAGACAAAGACAAGACAAAGACAAGACAAAGACAAGACAAAGACAAGACAAAGACAAGACAAAGACAAGACAAAGACAAGACAAAGACAAGACAAAGACAAGACAAAGACAAGACAAAGACAAGACAAAGACAAGACAAAGACAAGACAAAGACAAGACAAAGACAAGACAAAGACAAGACAAAGACAAGACAAAGACAAGACAAAGACAAGACAAAGACAAGACAAAGACAAGACAAAGACAAGACAAAGACAAGACAAAGACAAGACAAAGACAAGACAAAGACAAGACAAAGACAAGACAAAGACAAGACAAAGACAAGACAAAGACAAGACAAAGACAAGACAAAGACAAGACAAAGACAAGACAAAGACAAGACAAAGACAAGACAAAGACAAGACAAAGACAAGACAAAGACAAGACAAAGACAAGACAAAGACAAGACAAAGACAAGACAAAGACAAGACAAAGACAAGACAAAGACAAGACAAAGACAAGACAAAGACAAGACAAAGACAAGACAAAGACAAGACAAAGACAAGACAAAGACAAGACAAAGACAAGACAAAGACAAGACAAAGACAAGACAAAGACAAGACAAAGACAAGACAAAGACAAGACAAAGACAAGACAAAGACAAGACAAAGACAAGACAAAGACAAGACAAAGACAAGACAAAGACAAGACAAAGACAAGACAAAGACAAGACAAAGACAAGACAAAGACAAGACAAAGACAAGACAAAGACAAGACAAAGACAAGACAAAGACAAGACAAAGACAAGACAAAGACAAGACAAAGACAAGACAAAGACAAGACAAAGACAAGACAAAGACAAGACAAAGACAAGACAAAGACAAGACAAAGACAAGACAAAGACAAGACAAAGACAAGACAAAGACAAGACAAAGACAAGACAAAGACAAGACAAAGACAAGACAAAGACAAGACAAAGACAAGACAAAGACAAGACAAAGACAAGACAAAGACAAGACAAAGACAAGACAAAGACAAGACAAAGACAAGACAAAGACAAGACAAAGACAAGACAAAGACAAGACAAAGACAAGACAAAGACAAGACAAAGACAAGACAAAGACAAGACAAAGACAAGACAAAGACAAGACAAAGACAAGACAAAGACAAGACAAAGACAAGACAAAGACAAGACAAAGACAAGACAAAGACAAGACAAAGACAAGACAAAGACAAGACAAAGACAAGACAAAGACAAGACAAAGACAAGACAAAGACAAGACAAAGACAAGACAAAGACAAGACAAAGACAAGACAAAGACAAGACAAAGACAAGACAAAGACAAGACAAAGACAAGACAAAGACAAGACAAAGACAAGACAAAGACAAGACAAAGACAAGACAAAGACAAGACAAAGACAAGACAAAGACAAGACAAAGACAAGACAAAGACAAGACAAAGACAAGACAAAGACAAGACAAAGACAAGACAAAGACAAGACAAAGACAAGACAAAGACAAGACAAAGACAAGACAAAGACAAGACAAAGACAAGACAAAGACAAGACAAAGACAAGACAAAGACAAGACAAAGACAAGACAAAGACAAGACAAAGACAAGACAAAGACAAGACAAAGACAAGACAAAGACAAGACAAAGACAAGACAAAGACAAGACAAAGACAAGACAAAGACAAGACAAAGACAAGACAAAGACAAGACAAAGACAAGACAAAGACAAGACAAAGACAAGACAAAGACAAGACAAAGACAAGACAAAGACAAGACAAAGACAAGACAAAGACAAGACAAAGACAAGACAAAGACAAGACAAAGACAAGACAAAGACAAGACAAAGACAAGACAAAGACAAGACAAAGACAAGACAAAGACAAGACAAAGACAAGACAAAGACAAGACAAAGACAAGACAAAGACAAGACAAAGACAAGACAAAGACAAGACAAAGACAAGACAAAGACAAGACAAAGACAAGACAAAGACAAGACAAAGACAAGACAAAGACAAGACAAAGACAAGACAAAGACAAGACAAAGACAAGACAAAGACAAGACAAAGACAAGACAAAGACAAGACAAAGACAAGACAAAGACAAGACAAAGACAAGACAAAGACAAGACAAAGACAAGACAAAGACAAGACAAAGACAAGACAAAGACAAGACAAAGACAAGACAAAGACAAGACAAAGACAAGACAAAGACAAGACAAAGACAAGACAAAGACAAGACAAAGACAAGACAAAGACAAGACAAAGACAAGACAAAGACAAGACAAAGACAAGACAAAGACAAGACAAAGACAAGACAAAGACAAGACAAAGACAAGACAAAGACAAGACAAAGACAAGACAAAGACAAGACAAAGACAAGACAAAGACAAGACAAAGACAAGACAAAGACAAGACAAAGACAAGACAAAGACAAGACAAAGACAAGACAAAGACAAGACAAAGACAAGACAAAGACAAGACAAAGACAAGACAAAGACAAGACAAAGACAAGACAAAGACAAGACAAAGACAAGACAAAGACAAGACAAAGACAAGACAAAGACAAGACAAAGACAAGACAAAGACAAGACAAAGACAAGACAAAGACAAGACAAAGACAAGACAAAGACAAGACAAAGACAAGACAAAGACAAGACAAAGACAAGACAAAGACAAGACAAAGACAAGACAAAGACAAGACAAAGACAAGACAAAGACAAGACAAAGACAAGACAAAGACAAGACAAAGACAAGACAAAGACAAGACAAAGACAAGACAAAGACAAGACAAAGACAAGACAAAGACAAGACAAAGACAAGACAAAGACAAGACAAAGACAAGACAAAGACAAGACAAAGACAAGACAAAGACAAGACAAAGACAAGACAAAGACAAGACAAAGACAAGACAAAGACAAGACAAAGACAAGACAAAGACAAGACAAAGACAAGACAAAGACAAGACAAAGACAAGACAAAGACAAGACAAAGACAAGACAAAGACAAGACAAAGACAAGACAAAGACAAGACAAAGACAAGACAAAGACAAGACAAAGACAAGACAAAGACAAGACAAAGACAAGACAAAGACAAGACAAAGACAAGACAAAGACAAGACAAAGACAAGACAAAGACAAGACAAAGACAAGACAAAGACAAGACAAAGACAAGACAAAGACAAGACAAAGACAAGACAAAGACAAGACAAAGACAAGACAAAGACAAGACAAAGACAAGACAAAGACAAGACAAAGACAAGACAAAGACAAGACAAAGACAAGACAAAGACAAGACAAAGACAAGACAAAGACAAGACAAAGACAAGACAAAGACAAGACAAAGACAAGACAAAGACAAGACAAAGACAAGACAAAGACAAGACAAAGACGAAGACAAAGACGAAGACAAAGACGAAGACAAAGACGAAGACAAAGACGAAGACAAAGACGAAGACAAAGACGAAGACAAAGACGAAGACAAAGACGAAGACAAAGACGAAGACAAAGACGAAGACAAAGACGAAGACAAAGACGAAGACAAAGACGAAGACAAAGACGAAGACAAAGACGAAGACAAAGACGAAGACAAAGACGAAGACAAAGACGAAGACAAAGACGAAGACAAAGACGAAGACAAAGACGAAGACAAAGACGAAGACAAAGACGAAGACAAAGACGAAGACAAAGACGAAGACAAAGACGAAGACAAAGACGAAGACAAAGACGAAGACAAAGACGAAGACAAAGACGAAGACAAAGACGAAGACAAAGACGAAGACAAAGACGAAGACAAAGACGAAGACAAAGACGAAGACAAAGACGAAGACAAAGACGAAGACAAAGACGAAGACAAAGACGAAGACAAAGACGAAGACAAAGACGAAGACAAAGACGAAGACAAAGACGAAGACAAAGACGAAGACAAAGACGAAGACAAAGACGAAGACAAAGACGAAGACAAAGACGAAGACAAAGACGAAGACAAAGACGAAGACAAAGACGAAGACAAAGACGAAGACAAAGACGAAGACAAAGACGAAGACAAAGACGAAGACAAAGACGAAGACAAAGACGAAGACAAAGACGAAGACAAAGACGAAGACAAAGACGAAGACAAAGACGAAGACAAAGACGAAGACAAAGACGAAGACAAAGACGAAGACAAAGACGAAGACAAAGACGAAGACAAAGACGAAGACAAAGACGAAGACAAAGACGAAGACAAAGACGAAGACAAAGACGAAGACAAAGACGAAGACAAAGACGAAGACAAAGACGAAGACAAAGACGAAGACAAAGACGAAGACAAAGACGAAGACAAAGACGAAGACAAAGACGAAGACAAAGACGAAGACAAAGACGAAGACAAAGACGAAGACAAAGACGAAGACAAAGACGAAGACAAAGACGAAGACAAAGACGAAGACAAAGACGAAGACAAAGACGAAGACAAAGACGAAGACAAAGACGAAGACAAAGACGAAGACAAAGACGAAGACAAAGACGAAGACAAAGACGAAGACAAAGACGAAGACAAAGACGAAGACAAAGACGAAGACAAAGACGAAGACAAAGACGAAGACAAAGACGAAGACAAAGACGAAGACAAAGACGAAGACAAAGACGAAGACAAAGACGAAGACAAAGACGAAGACAAAGACGAAGACAAAGACGAAGACAAAGACGAAGACAAAGACGAAGACAAAGACGAAGACAAAGACGAAGACAAAGACGAAGACAAAGACGAAGACAAAGACGAAGACAAAGACGAAGACAAAGACGAAGACAAAGACGAAGACAAAGACGAAGACAAAGACGAAGACGAAGACAAAGACGAAGACAAAGACGAAGACAAAGACGAAGACAAAGACGAAGACAAAGACGAAGACAAAGACGAAGACAAAGACGAAGACAAAGACGAAGACAAAGACGAAGACAAAGACGAAGACAAAGACGAAGACAAAGACGAAGACAAAGACGAAGACAAAGACGAAGACAAAGACGAAGACAAAGACGAAGACAAAGACGAAGACAAAGACGAAGACAAAGACGAAGACAAAGACGAAGACAAAGACGAGGACAAAGACGAAGACAAAGACGAAGACAAAGACGAAGACAAAGACGAAGACAAAGACGAAGACAAAGACGAAGACAAAGACGAAGACAAAGACGAAGACAAAGACGAAGACAAAGACGAAGACAAAGACGAAGACAAAGACGAAGACAAAGACGAAGACAAAGACAAAGACAAAGACGAAGACAAAGACGAAGACAAAGACGAAGACAAAGACGAAGACAAAGACGAAGACAAAGACGAAGACAAAGACGAAGACAAAGACGAAGACAAAGACGAAGACAAAGACGAAGACAAAGACGAAGACAAAGACGAAGACAAAGACGAAGACAAAGACGAAGACAAAGACGAAGACAAAGACGAAGACAAAGACGAAGACAAAGACGAAGACAAAGACGAAGACAAAGACGAAGACAAAGACGAAGACAAAGACGAAGACGAAGACGAAGACAAAGACGAAGACAAAGACGAAGACAAAGACGAAGACAAAGACGAAGACAAAGACGAAGACAAAGACGAAGACAAAGACGAAGACAAAGACGAAGACAAAGACGAAGACAAAGACGAAGACAAAGACGAAGACAAAGACGAAGACAAAGACGAAGACAAAGACGAAGACAAAGACGAAGACAAAGACGAAGACAAAGACGAAGACAAAGACGAAGACAAAGACGAAGACAAAGACGAAGACAAAGACGAAGACAAAGACGAAGACAAAGACGAAGACAAAGACGAAGACAAAGACGAAGACAAAGACGAAGACAAAGACGAAGACAAAGACGAAGACGAAGACAAAGACGAAGACAAAGACGAAGACAAAGACGAAGACAAAGACGAAGACAAAGACGAAGACAAAGACGAAGACAAAGACGAAGACAAAGACGAAGACAAAGACGAAGACAAAGACGAAGACAAAGACGAAGACAAAGACGAAGACAAAGACGAAGACAAAGACGAAGACAAAGACGAAGACAAAGACGAAGACAAAGACGAAGACAAAGACGAAGACAAAGACGAAGACAAAGACGAAGACAAAGACGAAGACAAAGACGAAGACAAAGACGAAGACAAAGACGAAGACAAAGACGAAGACAAAGACGAAGACAAAGACGAAGACAAAGACGAAGACAAAGACGAAGACAAAGACGAAGACAAAGACGAAGACAAAGACGAAGACAAAGACGAAGACAAAGACGAAGACAAAGACGAAGACAAAGACGAAGACAAAGACGAAGACAAAGACGAAGACAAAGACGAAGACAAAGACGAAGACAAAGACGAAGACAAAGACGAAGACAAAGACGAAGACAAAGACGAAGACAAAGACGAAGACAAAGACGAAGACAAAGACGAAGACAAAGACGAAGACAAAGACGAAGACAAAGACGAAGACAAAGACGAAGACAAAGACGAAGACAAAGACGAAGACAAAGACGAAGACAAAGACGAAGACAAAGACGAAGACAAAGACGAAGACAAAGACGAAGACAAAGACGAAGACAAAGACGAAGACAAAGACGAAGACAAAGACGAAGACAAAGACGAAGACAAAGACGAAGACAAAGACGAAGACAAAGACGAAGACAAAGACGAAGACAAAGACGAAGACAAAGACGAAGACAAAGACGAAGACAAAGACGAAGACAAAGACGAAGACAAAGACGAAGACAAAGACGAAGACAAAGACGAAGACAAAGACGAAGACAAAGACGAAGACAAAGACGAAGACAAAGACGAAGACAAAGACGAAGACAAAGACGAAGACAAAGACGAAGACAAAGACGAAGACAAAGACGAAGACAAAGACGAAGACAAAGACGAAGACAAAGACGAAGACAAAGACGAAGACAAAGACGAAGACAAAGACGAAGACAAAGACGAAGACAAAGACGAAGACAAAGACGAAGACAAAGACGAAGACAAAGACGAAGACAAAGACGAAGACAAAGACGAAGACAAAGACGAAGACAAAGACGAAGACAAAGACGAAGACAAAGACGAAGACAAAGACGAAGACAAAGACGAAGACAAAGACGAAGACAAAGACAAAGACGAAGACAAAGACGAAGACAAAGACGAAGACAAAGACGAAGACAAAGACGAAGACAAAGACGAAGACAAGACAAGACAAAGACAAGACAATACAAAGACAAGATGCTACAAAACTAGTGCAGCCCGAGATATTTAGAAACGAGCGCTTGAAATTAGAAATGTCTTCTAATCCGTTCGGTTTTGAATAGAACGCTAATAGGAGAAAATTTTATGGGTTTCGCGACTTTTATTTCTCTCGAAAGAAAATTCGAATTCAAAGCTTGATATGCGCCATTAGCCTCTGCTCAAGCTGCTGGTCAACCCATCTTGTAGCGGTTAGAAGTCAAACTTGTTGAATTTGGTCAGATCCTTGTCGTATAGCTTGCTGACTCGCGTTTTAGCCGTAATGTTTTATTTTACAGTCCAGTTGTAGTTTAGAAACCCAATTTTCGAAGAAATCTGCCGGCGTATATTTCGAACTATACTGCGACTAGCTTCGTTTGGTGGTTACATTCACGCCGAAATGTGCTAGATTTGGTTTGAAAGCCGTCCTGAATTTGATTCCGGAAATTTTCATATCCTCTGTGATTCTTACACGCAACTTTTTTGGGTCGCATTACTTTGGTGCAGCATTATGTCTCCTCTCTTCGCCATTCTGATATAGAGAAAGGCTTTCCAATCACTTCAAATCGACTTTCCAGTCAAGTCTCGAAGGGCCGAGTACCGTATACCATATAACCTACAAGTAAGATCGTCGAGATCAGAAAATATCTGTGTTTGTTACTCTCGAGTGGGAAACTTTAAACGACTTGGTACGTGGTACTGTCGAATTCATACTGTTCTTTCCCCATTACATCAACTGACTAAATCTACACCTTCTGTAGATATTACTTAGGGAAGGATTGTGTTCTTGTACCTGCTCTTTTCTTAACCCGCGGGCTCTTGCATTTGTTGAGCCATTGAGGTTCCACATCGATCCGAAACTTAGAGCCAGTGAGCTCATTGCTTTGTCGCGATCAACGTGATAGTTCCTGGCAGAGAAGCTAGACACCGAATTCTCATTTGTCCAACGATGGAACGTTCTTATTTCCCCTCATCCGTTGCTTTTGCTAGCACGCTGCTTGACCCGTGTAACTTCGGACTGTCGCTAATACATTGTGTGTGTTTGTGTGAGTCTGAGAAGGAAGACATGGCTGAACCGATATGGAAAAACTTTGTTTCAAACGAACGGTATAGCGCTCCCACATGCTGCTGTTAATTACCAATTACCAAGCGTAATAAGAATGTAGCAGACTTATTGAGCATATCCAGTTATGGAATCTTAGCTTGGATATATGAGAAAGGAACGCTTGCACCACTAAGTTCATTAAAACAGGTTTTCTTTATAACAAATAAGTTTTATATTTAGTAGTTATTTAAAAAAAATTAGGACAGCTTATGGTCTATCTTTCTCAAGTGTACCTAAACTTCCTTTACTGCTCCCATCATGGTCTAGGCGACATTGAGATCTACACTGCATATCCTTGATTTTAATTGTGCTGCTGAAGCAGCTTCCCAAAATGCTTCGATTGGTTGAAGTTTTGGGACATTCCGCGGATTATCATCTTTTCGGCCACATTTTACACATTGAGAGTTCAACCAAGCAAAGGTATTAGTTACAATAGGAGGCTTCAGCCGGATGGTAAACGAGGGGTACGCCTTCGAAAATGGAATTTCGAATAACGGAAACAAGTTTTCTGACATGCATGGAGGGTGCTAATCTTACACAGAAATTGAAACATGCTAAAATGAGCTCAAATGCTGGTTTGTTATAGTTGCACAATCTATAAAGGTAGGTTTTGAGACATACGCATAAATCAAAGAGGGTCAGCTTCCTTCGTATGCCGCTATCATGACAAAAAATATGTAATTCGACGCCTTTATCCAAGACAAAAATCAAATGTTGGAAAATACGTTTTATGGCTCACCAAGTCTTCCTCACCAAGGTTCCTGTAGACCCGGGACTACGACACACTTCGACATCTGATGAAAGGTCTAACTAATCAAATAAGACTCATTTATCGCAAAAAATAATGTGTTTCCAAGTGCTGAGGTTTTATGATATAATGAATATTTGTGCTCGTTTGGCATTACCTCGTTAGTCAATTGATGAGTAATACTGTTAGAGCTGTCCCAAATATTATTATGAGCATTTGTAGCACTGCCCGTTATGAGTAAAAAACAATTTCTACCACAATATGACACAATCTTTTTAAAATCATCAAAACGCGATGTAATATGTAGAAAATTTACCGAACAATAGACGTATTTCTTGTCTATGCTGTCAACAACTAGATTGACAGCAAAAATATCGTAAGTTGTAATCTCAAATATAAGTATTGTGCACTATACGCAAAAATGAATGCACTAGGTATTTCACAAGGAGTGGTCATGCAATATTTTTAAATGCAATGAAAACGGGGTTTACTAAGTTTTCAACATAATAGCATCCTTCATGAAAATACAGTCCACAACAACTAGAAGCTATCGAAAACGTTGGATAATGCTCTCCTATTTGTGTTAATTAGGGGCATGGCTACTTTTTAAACCACACCCTTTGCGAAGAAACAATCATCCATTATGTGACTATGTTTTAATTGGCGCAAGGTTCTACTGTATCGATTTTGTTGGCTATTTTCGGCAAATTTAAGGCTAAGAGAAACGAAAGCATGGACATGGACATGATCGAAAGGAAATGTGAAGAAACCTTTGCCTTCTGCTAAGTAGGAGTTGGGCTTTGTACCCAAGTCTACCGCATGGTCATTGATTGAACATAACTCATCATCATGCTTTACCGCCGACCAGGGATGCCACATTGAAATCTGTGTTTCTATCAAAAAAATCTTTTTACCATCTGTGATGACTAAAACAGGAAAAAAATCTGTAAAAATCTGTGATAATTTTCCAAAAAATCTGTGATAAATCACAATATTTCCAAAAATCTGGGAAAATCTGTGAAATTTTCAACAAAATGCCAAAAATCTATCATCTGTGAAAAAGAATTTGTGATCAAAAATTATGAAAAAAATCTGTGACATTACAGAAAAATCTGTGAAGATGGTAACCTTGCCGCCGACGCCGGCGTTTTAATATGATTATAACGCCAAACTCCTACTTAGCAAAAGGCAAACGATTCTGCACATGTCCTTTCGATCATGTCCATATGAGCCTTCTTAGTCCTAGTTTTCCGTGCTGATGAACTCTAGAATACCTATCTGTCTTTCAATTTCATTGTTTTTGTTTCTCTTAGTCTCAAATTTGCCAAAAATAGCCAACAAAATCATACAATCATCCATTATGTTAGAGCTTCGGTTGACACAGCGATGGAGAGGTCAATTATGCTCCGTTTACTGACTTATTTTAGTCTTTCCAGCCTTTTGGTTTTCAGCTAGAGGTTAACTTGGGACTTCTATTTCTGCTGCCTTCCACGACGTGAGAGCAGGACTCCAACGACACGGCATCCAGGCTGATTTAGTCCAGAGAGAGATAATAGACTGTTATCTACCTCCTAATGGACCACAACCGAGAAAGTTTGTACTACTTGAATGGTATATGACACTAGATCGTTTGGGATGTGAAGTTTCCCAACTAACTTTTTAATTGTTTTTGGACAAAACACTAACAAGTAATTTCGACATTTCTTTCGAAAGTTCAATTTAATTGAATGCTTGTTTGTGTTTTAAAAACCCCAAAACAACATGTACGTAATTGTAAATGCCCTAGTCTGGCGGTTCAATGGCTAAAGCCTTAGATGACCTTAGAAGTCACTCGGCGTATGCTCGAGCCCCAGCCAATCGCACTGTAAAATAATGTTAGTACCAAGGTATTGTTTTTGATAGTGAATTATTGAAACTCAACGATAAAGTTGTAATGGACTGTTCATGACACACAACTTGTTCTATGTGGTATGAAAATATTTAGATCAAAATACTATTCTACCGTATAACTAATCTTACTAATTTCAAAGATCTTTCTTGGTCGGTGTCCATACTTACTGATCGGTGTCCAACTGCACATACTCGCATATAGTACCAGTGCATTACTTGCGGTATAAATCAGTTTCGTTAACATTTTGTCTATATAATATGATAATAAGATGGTAATAATATATACCCTGATCAGGAGGTAAGAAATAGTAAAATCGCTGGTTCCAATAGCTAGTCCTTTCTGTCGAGTCTCGACCTAGATAGACGCTTTGTGTTAGTAGAAGTAGTTCTTCAGCTCTAAACGTTGGGATTTCACTTAGATATCCGTTGAAATAACTGTTCAAGTTACGTACCGAAATTTGGCACTAGATTTTTTTTACGATTTTGAATATAATCATATTTCGCATAAAAACCAAACCTCATATTCGTGGAATCAATACTTTTTGGTCTATCAACTATTACTTGAAAGGAATCGTTATGTTAAAAAACGTGGTATTTTGAAAACCGTGCAAAAATTTGGGCAAAAAATACCCATGAAAAACAGGCAACACGCTATAGGATTTTAGGAAAAATCCGCCCATGTGCAAGAGGTGAATAATCATTAGATTGATTTGAGCAAACTGATTGCTAGCATATATTCATAGCATAAAGTCACAAAGCTCAAAAGAAATATAGTACGTAGTTTTCGAAACGAAATCATTCTTTTATCATGATTTATTATAAGGGTGCAATATTTTGGCGCTCCTTGTAGCTAGTATGAGTAATTTAATAATTTTTTTTTATAAATTTATGGTATCAATTGGAAAGAAATCGGCAATCGAATCTTTTTAGTAGATTTCTCCACAAACGAAACTTTATCTGTGAGTTCTAAAATACAAACAGAGCAACTATCAATGATGTAACGCAAAATTTTCATTTCATTTACCCCCTCCCTCTTCTCAGGATTATTGGTTATTTCCTTGGTAAATAAATCTCGAATAAGATGTCCAATATTTTTTTCTTCGGTAGAAATAGATTTGGTATGTTTCAGGTTACTTTTTTACACCATATTTCACAAAATGTTGAAATTTTTCATTGTCCCTCCCTCAATACAAGTGTGACATGATTTATAATTAGCCCCTACACCAAGCTTTCGGGTAGTACTAATTTAGCACAAACCCTGTGCTTTTCTACTGCGCAGAATAAGCGACGATATAATGCGTACGACGGGAAAATTGATAAACACTGTTATGAAGTTTTTCAAATCAAGTTTTGCTTGCTACCATTAGTTTCCTCGGATTCTTACGAATCCATTGGTATACTATACTTGGGTAGTTTTATGGGAAAAGCGAGAGAAAAAGCGGGTTGAAGAAATCATTCATTTCATTCGCGTGCACGCATACATTCATATGAGTATCGTATATGCGTATTATATTGATATCCTCAATTCTGCAGATAAGAAGAAAAAGAAGCCCGACGGGGGCCTTAAGGGCTTACATACCTTTTTATTTTTCAATAAAAATCGAATTTCTTTTTATTACTTTATCTGAAAGAACAACTCCTTGAGAATATTTTAGATCGAAAGTTACAGCATTTCGAAGCGCGCCTCGTCTACCAGAGCATTGGTAACTTGAAATTTTGAACACGATTATCTCGAAATGTCGTTTTTCCGAAAATGCATTTTCGTGGTCACGGTTGCCGAAAAACTACTCAACCGATTATGTTCATTTTTTCATTTGTTCGTAAATGGTTTTTCTCGTACCTTGACAATTTCTTTTTTATCGAAAAATTTTGGCATTATGGATAAGAATTTTTTAAGCCAATTTTTAGAGCTTAAAACGTCGATTTTAAGGTAAAACGTTCCTGAATGCAGGAAAAAAAATATTATTTATTCTCCTAAATGTTAAGGTACGAGGAATACTCTTCTACTAATGAAATTTATTGAGCTTTGGGATTGTAGTTGATCTATTGGTCTGCAATTGTGATCACCGCAAGCCTCTTAAATAAAAAAGGGTTTTGGGAAAAAGCCATAACTCCGCCCGTTATCAATATATTTTAATAAATTAATGCTTGTTTTTTCACTGATATATGTACTACCAAAGTACTATAACTTTGATGTAATAAAATTATTGATTTATGCCTTTACGTAAAGTCAAACTTTCTTTTCTCGCAAAAAGGTATGCAACCCTTAAGGAAAAACTGTAAAATAGTCTACATCGATTATAAATTATGGAAAATCAACAAAACGAACGAAATAGAAAGTAAAGCAAAAAATGAAATAATAGGTTTTTAAATTCATAAAATGAGTAGAAAAATTAATGTAAATCAAAATTATAAAATACACGAATCAAATTAGATGGTTATTAAATAATAATTAAGATTATATTTAGAAATAGTTATAAGATTAATAGAATAAATAGACTCATACTAACAAATTGAATGAAATAAAAGGAATTACTGAACATTAAAAGCATAAAATTAAAGATATGAATAAAATGAATCAAATGAACCAAATGAATCAAATTGATTTTATTCATCCAGTGAATACAATGAATCAAATGAATGAAATGGATCAAATGAATAAAATGAATGGATGAACAAAATTAATAAAGTAAAAAATAAATGAAATGCATAAATAAAACAAATGAATCAAATAAACAAAATGAGCTGAAGTGATAAAATGAATAAGAAGAATAAAATGAGCAGAATAAAATGAGCAGAATAAAATGCATTTATTAAAATGAAAAATTAAACGATGGTAAAAGGTTATAAAATAATATTCTTTAAATTTAATTGTATCAAATAAACTATTAGGGTGAAAAAATTAAAACTGAAAAAGTAGTCAGATTATTAAAACGAAGAAAGTGAACAAAATGAATAAACTGGAAAAAATGAATAGAATGCATGCAATGAAAACAATGAATAAAATAAGTTAATTGAATAATAGGAGTAAAATGCACAAAAAAACTGAACTGATCAGATTTAATTCAAAGAATGAAACGAAAAATAAGTAAAATGACGCAGATGAACAAAACGAATAAAAATATGCTGAATGGAATAAGTAATTAAAATGAAATGATGACATATTTAAAGTTAAAAAACGCTTTTAATCCACTTAACAGTGTGATGAGACATTTCTTATAACTCTTATCACTCTCTTCGGATATTATATCGTTTGAGAACATTTAGAACTTCATGCTTCGCGATGTTTTTGATAACACATACTACATGGGATTGTGGCAGGACACAGAGAATTGCTCAAATCAGCATAGGACAACATCAGTGCTAGAAATCTCAAACCAAATCAAAGGGAAAGCGAAAAAATGGCCCAAAAAATAGACATACAAACGAATTATTGCTAATGCTCTGTTAATAAAATATCTGAATTCCTCAATCAATGCATTGTGGTGGGAAAACTGAATTTTCCTAAAGGGGTTATGTATATTGTACTGAGCCAAAAAATCAAATTTTTTTTTTTGAATCGAAATGAAGTTTATACTTTACTCAAATTTCCAACGCGACTGAGACCTAAAAATCAACGCTTTTTCTGGAAAAAACGCGATACTAGCAGTGACCAGGGTTACCAAAAATACAGAATAATCTGTATTTATACAGATTTTTCAGCCATTTTCAGACCAAGAATCTGTATGTGCAGATATACAGATTTTTGCGTGTATGTACAGATATACAGATTTTTGAGAAATGATGTTACAAAAACTATTTTTAGAAATATTTTTTACAGTTTCAGTAATACTTCCTCTTTGTCTCTCTTAGCTTAGTCCTCTATATTAGGCTGTGCACGCTGACGAAATCGACTTAAAAATGACTTTTACTGTGAGCCGTGTTTATAAACATTGCTTCACCCGGCTTCACATTCGAGAGTGGTCGCTCATTCTGAAAGGTAAAGGTTTGTAGTACACTCAGGTTAGCACCCAGCAAACGCCTGGCTGAAGCCTACTTCCAGAAACGCTCTGTGACTTTGTTAAGTCTTAATTCTTTGTCCGAAAATATGACAGCTACATTGGTTGACTTAATGTATATAACATTATATATCAACAAAAGTCATTAAATGAAGAAGAAAATTATTTTTCCATTTTGCACATCGGTAAAGTTCAAGTTTCTGGATGTAAAATATCAGAACGATTTGTAGTGTTTTTTACGAAAATGTAAACAGGTCCTTGCTTGACTGATTTAAACAACAGGAATTAATATCTTCGATAGATAATCCAGCAAAAGGTTAAACGACTCAACTGATTCGATACAGATATCGACACAGATTTTTCGAAGAGTAAACACAGATGAAAAGATTTTTTAGGATAAAAATACAGATTTAATTTTGGCAACCCTGGCAGTGACACCATTCAAAGAAAATCAACAGTGAATATTTCCAGACTTGGTTTTATTTCCTATTTAAGAACTATTGTGTATTTTACATCCTAGATTGCATGATTCAGTGATCGAAACCCAAAACTTCATGAAGTATTTGAAATTATTAAATTAAAATTTGTGTTTGCTATTGAAATTGACAAAATGATAGTATCGCCCCTTTGACGATTGTTTACTTTTTCGGTCCCACCTATCAGCATTGAAGTATCGCCCTTACGTTTTTTTACAATACCAATTTTACAATTGGTGGGGGTTTGATGAAAATCGATCTTACTGTCCAAACGGCATAATTCCGAAATCGTAATTTTTGAAGTTTTAAAATTATGCAGAATTAATTTTTCAGAAAATAGTAACAGAGTTCGTGTTTTTAGCGAATTTGTTGAGACTTTATTGTAGTCATGAATATTAACCTGAGAAAATTCACCATAAATACTTCTTGGACGATATACCGCCAAAATTTTTTTATCAAATGATGCGCTGTTTAACGTTTGTAAAACTCATCGAATATACTAAACCTCCGAAATTGGCGGTTTCAAAATGATGTTATCTTGACCTTAAATTACTGTTTTTGAACATTTGACCTATACCGTAAACCGGGGTGACTTTGATCATCGGGGTGACTTTGATTACTCGAAACTTTTTTCGTAGATCGCTTACTAAACCAGAATAGTCTACCGAAAAATTTTAATTTAAAATGATTTTTACTCTAAACTTATAAAATACTGATTTGTTATACTTTTTGAGTATATTGTTCGGTTTTTGTGTACAAAAAGTACAAAAACCAAAATTTAACTTTACCTTATTTTTACGAAACATCGTAAAGTGTCTATTTTTTGTAAAACAAATAAATCTCAGATTTGAGCAAGAGTAATAAATTACAAGCGAGTTTTTATTTTCCTTTAGAGTGGGATGTGCCAAATATATTTTAAAGAGTTCGCTTATTTTAAACACAACTTTTTGTGAAACTAGTCGGCAATTATTTCAAATTATTTCAAGCTAAAATTCGCAATATTTTTTATTGTTTAATAGTCCAACGTGTTAAAATGGATGAAACTTTTTGTACATTGATAAAGCACTGAAATAAAACAATTTTGGCAGTTTTTAAGGTTTTCAAAATATTTTATTCTAGTTGGACACAAATTATACGAATTTTGGTTACTCGAATTTTACAGTATATTGAAATACTTTGTAGAATACTAATTATCATCTATTTAACAATGAGTATCTTTCCAGAATTAGTTTAAACAAACATTTGAATGAAAAACATAGACATCAAAAACTTAATGTGAGTGAACATGCAGTCACCCCGGAATACGAAAACGAAATACAATTTGAAATCATTTTTGGAAAAATAGCTGGAAGCGGAGAATTTTAGGTAAAACTATCCAATCTTGTTCTCCATACATTAGTACATGGTTTAAAATGTTAAACTTGAAAAAAATGTGTTGCGTCTAAAAATATGTAATGATTACTTCGAAAAGTGATCAATGTCACCCCGGTTTACGGTACATATAATTGGTCATACAACAAAAATCAAACTCACATCAAAATCGATCAGGACCTGCTAGAGTCGAATGGAAATCGTCATTTCTCATAAATTTCTCTCTACATTCGGAAAGTGTTATCCTCGATATTAATCATATTACGTTTTCGTCTCAACTCGACGCATTCCCAAAATAAAAACCTGTTTTAATCCACCTAGTGGTGCAATTGTACTTTTCTCATTTGTCCAGACTACGATTCCATGGCTGGTTATGTTCAATACAATGGTGGAAATGAATATTACATGTTCAGCAGGGTTGCCAAAATTAAATCTGTATTTTTATCCTAAAAAATCTTTTCATCTGTGTTTACTCTTCGAAAAATCTGTGTCGATATCTGTATCGAATCAGTTGAGTCGTTTAACCTTTTGCTGGATTATCTATCGAAGATATTAATTCCTGTTGTTTAAATCAGTCAAGCAAGGACCTGTTTACATTTTCGTAAAAAACACTACAAATCGTTCTGATATTTTACATCCAGAAACTTGAACTTTACCGATGTGCAAAATGGAAAAATAATTTTCTTCTTCATTTAATGACTTTTGTTGATATATAATGTTATATACATTAAGTCAACCAATGTAGCTGTCATATTTTCGGACAAAGAATTAAGACTTAACAAAGTCACAGAGCGTTTCTGGAAGTAGGCTTCAGCCAGGCGTTTGCTGGGTGCTAACCTGAGTGTACTACAAACCTTTACCTTTCAGAATGAGCGACCACTCTCGAATGTGAAGCCGGGTGAAGCAATGTTTATAAACACGGCTCATAGTAAAAGTCATTTTTAAGTCGATTTCGTCAGCGTGCACAGCCTAATATAGAGGGCTAAGCTAAGAGAGACAAAGAGGAAGTATTACTGAAACTGTAAAAAATATTTCTAAAAATAGTTTTTGTAACATCATTTCTCAAAAATCTGTATATCTGTACATACACGCAAAAATCTGTATATCTGCACATACAGATTCTTGGTCTGAAAATGGCTGAAAAATCTGTATAAATACAGATTATTCTGTATTTTTGGTAACCCTGATGTTCAGTACGATTTGCACATACGTACAATGGATCGACAGCCACGATCTTGAGATACTATGTGATACTGAAACATCGCTTGACCGCCGCTGGTTTCAAGCGATGTTTCAGTATCACATAGTAAGATCCGGGAGGTCCGGGTCCTGCCGAAAATTTTCAACTTGTTAAGAAATTTTAAACTAGTTTTAATTTTAAAGTAGCAACTTCAACTCGTAACTCCGGAACCGGAAGTCCAATCAATAAAAAAAATCAATTGCAGCCGATGGAAAGGTTGTACCTTTCATTTGAGACTAGCTTTGTGCAAATCGATCTAGCCATCTCTGATTAACAGAGGTCACATTTTTTTCCACATACACACATGCATACACACACAGACATTTTCCGATCTCGACGAACTGAGTCGATTGGCATATGACACTCGGCCCTCCCGGTCGCGATTAGATTGACGAATTTTAGAGTGAATGAGAAAGGCAAAAACATTTTTAGCAAATGTTGAATGTTATGCATTTTTTTGGTGTGCAGTTCTATGTTTCATAGACATTAAATCAATTGTAACTTCGCTTCCTATTAAATAAAGACCCTTATTACAGTACATCTCTACAAAAACGAGCTCAATTTGAAAAGAAATCTGAGGATTATGATTGATTACAGAACTCTGGAATTTTCTATTGGAATGTTTTCAGGCAGGATTTTGATATTGATGCAATTAGACAACTGTGAAATCAAGACCAATAGATCAGTTACATATCAGGACCCCATTCCGACAATTTATCAAAAGTCCTCATGATGTTTACAACAACAGGTTATCAATCTACGGATCAGATAATTGTTATTGTAATATTGAATTAAATCAGCATCAATAAATTTTCAACTTCAATCCTATATTTTTGCCTTTCTCAATAGAAAGGTATTGCAATTGCTCTGAAAACCGACTTTTTAACGGAGGCCCGGAGGGCCGAGTGACATATACCATTCGATTCAGTTCGTCGAGTTCGGCAAATGTCTGTGTGTGTGTATGTATGTGTGTGTGTATGTGCGTCTGTGTGTGTACGCGAACACAATCTCACTCACTTTTCTCAGAGATGGATGAACCGATTTTTACAAACTTAGTCCCAAATGAAAGGTGCAACGTTCCCATAGGCTGCTATTGAATTTCTAATGGATTCGACTTCCGGTTCCGGAATTACAGGGTGATGAGTACGATCACGCAGAAAATGTCGATTTTAAGAAATTCTGCAATGAATGTATAATGGTGAAAATTTTTCCAAAATGTGACCACAACTGCTTCGATTTGTAGTACTAGGTCATTAACAGCCATTCAAAGTCTCTTTGGTCACATTGGCCACCATCATCGGTTCCGGAAGCCCCGGCGGAAGTATCCAAATTCAGACTAACAGTCACATCGGTTTCTCGGAGATGGCTAGACCGAATCAACCAAACTTAGTCTCAAATGAAAGATGTTGCGTCCCCGTAAATGGCTATTAACTTTTATCCCCAACTGACTTCCGGTTCCGGAGTTACTGGTTGTGGCGTGCGATCACATAGCAAATTGTGATTCAAACCGATACTCCAATGGAAGCAAAAAAGGTAAAAATTTCGCTAAAATGTCTCTCAAATAACTTAACTTTGCAGTTCTAGGTCACCGACGGCCAAACAAACTTTCGTTGACTACATTGACCACCATAGACGGTTCCGGAAGTGCCCGGGAAAAGCGGCCATCTTTCAAAATTTACGAACTCACATCAGTTTCCCTGAAATGGTTGGGCCGATTTTCACAAACTTAGTCCCAAATGATAGCTATATTATCCCCACAGATGTCTATAAAATTTCGTACGGATCGCTTATATGGGTCCGGAAATATAGACTAAATCGTCCGGTCACATATGAAATTCCCATATAAGCCGGAACTCAAATTTTTTTTCCAAAGGGGGGACCCCATGATATTTCAGAAATCGAATTCGTATTTTTGATGCCAAACATCTTTAAAATGCATGAAACGTCGAGATTTTATGTTATCTCGAAAAAATTTTTTTTTATAAAAATCGACTTTTTGGGACTTTGCCGATTTCGCACCTTTTTTCAGTTCAATATTACCGTGGCTGTTTTTTCTTTGTCAAAATTTGAGAACTCGAATAATGATTTATTTTCCTGTATATAGTTGTCATGTGATGTATAATAATAAAATGTAATATATGCATTTAAAAGTTTTTAATGAATATAAACAACGCACACATTCTCGTGATTCATGTTTGAGAAAGGCACAAGTGCACCGCTAGGTGGATTAAAATAGGTTTTTTTTGTGTGGTGGGGGAGGGGGGGGGGGTTTGTATGGTGTTAAACCTCAAAACCTTCTCTAGGCTACGCCGTTGCTTGGAGTTATTTATTTCGCTTTTCATTTTCCGATGTGTTTCAGATCGATCCGATGGTTATAAGTCAGAAAAATTGCAGTCAGAAGGTTCGCACAAATGAACATTTTTGCACTAATAAGTTATCAAGTTCCTTCCAGACAACTTGATAGTGTTCGGTGATTATTTCTAGCGGTTGTAGATAAAAAAATGAAAGACAAAATTCGTTTTATCGAAATAATGTTTGGCTTATTTCAATGGATTATTACTATATTGAACAATAAATAGACGACAAAGAGTAATCCACAAACAACAAGCCATAACTTTTAAAGTATTCAAAATAGATATTTGAAGTCTTCAGTAAAGTTATTTGCAAAAGTAAGAGCTACAAATTTGCTGAAGGCATCATTTCGATATAATCACTTCCAAGAAAATTTGTGAAAATATCTCACTCATAAGGGGATTAATCAGCAAAAACACAATACCAAAAGAAAGGGCATATTGCCTCCATTAAATTCCCCGAAGATACTATTGACCTAAAATAAGCCGTTTTGGCGTTAAAAATAGATTACATGTTTTTGGTCATATTTCTGGCAATGGGAAATGATAAAAAAATTTCGTCCGCATTTAATTATAAATATCTCTTTTGATGATAGTCCGATTTCAACAATCTATAGCTTGTTCGAAAGGTATTCGTTAAAGCTGTCTAAAAACATATAAACTGTTATTCTATATTGTCAATTTCGGCAGATAATTTAAAAAAAAACTGCAAAAACGCCATTTTTACGCATTCAAACATTCATATCTTGGAAACTAAACATCAGAATCAAAAACAAATTAAAAGCGTTCATACTGCTTTTTTGGTTCTCTCATTTAAAATTGGTTTGGATAAGATCGGTTCAGCCATTGCTGAGAAACACGAACGAGAATTTGTCCGTTACATACACACACAGACACACACACATTGTCCCAAATCGTCGAGCTGAGTCGATTGGTATATAAGACTCGGCCCTCCGGGCCTCGGAAAAAATCTTGAAAGTTTGAGCGAATTCTATACATTTCTTTTATAAGAAATGTAAAACATTTTTGAATAAAGAAAATGAATAAACCGGATTGTACGAATTTGAGAACCATTGCATCAGAAAGTTTTGAAATGTTTTTGAAAATCCCATCTTCTGAAAAAAGGCTAATAAATATACAATGGACTTTCTAGGGCTTCCGTCTTTTTTGGTTTTATTCTTTTCGTTTTCATGCTTCTTTACTTTACGGCGTCGTTTTAAGATTATCTGGTGTATCTATTTTATTGTTGGCCCTTAATTAGTTATCAGGAACCTGGAACGTTCAATTTGCTTTGGAATTCAAAGTTTACTTTATGGTCACATATTCCAGAAAAAAGATTTATGTGAAGAACAGCATTTACTGGTCCAGTATTTTAACGCGGAATTGAATATAGTAAAGTGAGACAAGGTCACAGGTGCTTTCAAGCCCCTTGAACAGAGAACGACAGAGGGAGAATGCGATTCGTGAATGAGGCAGGTAGATATTTCAAAGCTTTTATTTGCATTGAAGTTAATAGTGTGAAATGTCTAGGCTATGTCGATAGCATAAAAGCCATGCATTCAGTTAATTGCAATGCAGTCTCTTCCCATTCATCATTATAGCTTGCATATTTTTTCGTTCGGAATTCTCGTGCAGGAAATATGGATAAATAAGTCCTATACAAACCAATACTGTGAAAAAGAAATGGTTCAAACTACTCAGTATATGCAGATATGGACGACGATAAGTTAGAAGACACATTGTAGTTGCATTCCCCATCGAGAGTGGGTACTTTGGGAGACTTCTTTTTCTGGATCTAATTTGTGGATATTTTTGGTCTTTGATCCGTTATTTTTTATGAAAGTTCGTACCAATAAAACAAATGTGCATTTTCAATAATATCATTACGTAAAAGTTGTTCTTAGTTTTCACATGACATATTTGGGCATATATTTACTAGGGTGGGGCAAAATGACCGTTTTTTCAGCACAGCTTTTTTTGGTTCCATTTCGGGTCCCAAACAACTGTGCAAACTTTTCGCAATAGGGTGTAGTGAGGTGAGAGGGTGGGGGGAGACTTTTAAATATGGAAATTTGAACTGAAATAACTGAAATCTTTTCCAGTTGAAATGTTCAGATAAATTATTTTACAACATTTTCACAATCCACAAGAGCCCCAGTTCAACAGCAATTTTTACTTCAGGTGATCGAACAACATAGAAAAGAGCATCCTATCAAATCATAGTGCGTATTAAACTAAAATATAATCAATGCATTCCTCTGACATATCAACTCGACATCAGTTGATTCAGTCTGCAACTTTACTTCCATTGATATAAAGTCAATGCAGAGGGATACAGTATGTTTTGTTTCATCATTACTATTATGCATAGGGTATTGTGCAAATGTTTTCAAATAATTCATCTGAACATTTCAACTCGACAAGATTTCAGTTATTTCAGTTAGAATTTCTATAAGCTGAAGCCTCCCCCTCCTTCCTCCTCACTACGCCTTATTGCGAAACTACCTATGCCCATAAAATTGAGCTAAGGCTTTTGAATAATTCATCCAAACATACCAATGTGGTAAATCTAAAGTATATGATGTTATTGTGGTATGCTATATGAAATATCATTGGTACACCCACAGTGAGTGTTGGCAAAAAAAATTATTTTTGGCAATTAATTCGATCTATCGAACTTTGAACAGCTATAACTTGTTGTAGAGACTTTCTAGCACCATGCATCCTTCGGCAAAGTTGTTCAGCATATCCTGGACTACACTTCTATCTAATTGTTGGTATACTGTAAGAAGAATTGTAGTCTGTAAAATTGAAAATCCAAAAATTTCAATTTTACAGACTAATTTCAATACAAATTTCAAACGCAATGCGCTACGCCGGGTCAAATCCAACCGACCCCAAATTGTGTACAGTTCTTTGGGACCCCAAATGGAACCAAAAAAGTGCTGTGCTCGGTTGATCAGGTTATGATTACGTTTTTCCATATAACAATGCCCCACCCTAATACTTACCTTACCGTTCAGGCTAGAGCCTTTTTGTCTCTTGCTGTATGCAGAAACCGTCCACCGTGCTCGCTGTGCGCCCCGTCTTCTTGTTCCTGTAGGGTCGCCCTACAGGAACCATCTTCACCGGGTCGTCGTCTGACATTCTCACGATGTGTACAGCCCACCGCAAACGTCCTATTTTTGCGGTATACGCGATGGATGGTTCCACCTGATACAGCTCATGGTTCATTCGCCTGCGCCACGTTTCTCTTCCATCAGCACGCCCACATAGATGGTACGCAACACCTTTCGTTCGAAAACTCCAAGGGCGCGTTGGTCCTCCACATGCATAGTCCGGGTCTCGTGGCCGTAGAGGACCACCGATCTTATTAGCGTCTTGTAGGTAATCAACTTCGTGCGGCGGCGAATTTTGTTCGACCGGAGCGCCCTCCGGAGTCCAAAGTAGGCACGATTTCCCGCCAAGATCCGTCTTTGAATTTCTCTGCTGTTATCATTGTCTTCGGTTACCAGTGAGCCCAAATACAAAAATTCGTCGACCGTCTCGATTTCGTCACCATCAATCCGAACTCGGGATGGGAGGTTCACATTGTCGTCTCTAGAACCTCTTCCTCTCATGTATTGACGTAGGACTACGTCTTTGTTTTCGATATGGGGGTGCACTCTGCAAATTCTACAAAAATGGTATGTAACGAAAAGTGGTCCAATTTTAAACGCATATAATTCAGCCATCTCACGATAAATTTTCAATTTTTTTGCCCAAATCGCCCCGAAATACTTCTAAGAATAGATTCCAATAGATAAACCCAAAGATTTTTGATATCATAGCATTAAAAAATTAAATAATATACAACCTTGTCAAAATATCGCGCATTAACACACAGAAGATAGCGCTTCCCAAGCCCTGTACGACGGATTGGTATACCTAGCGCGCAACGCTTCTATGAATGACGTCATCATCGACTATTTAAAGAACGGACTTGGCCAGACACGCTCAGTTCCCTGTTGAACGGCTGGCGAAGCAGATCACTGCGCTCTGTTTTTTACAACCAGTGTAGCTGAGCTGGAAGTCCGTTACACTGGCTGTGGAGGGACGCTGCCATGTGTCGTCCAACAGGCGACCGCTCCAACTGCTTCCTAAATGCCGCTGTAATGTTGCCAGTAAATTTTTGGTTTAACTAGCACATGTATTTGCTATTTGCGCTTGAAATTAAGTAATGTAGTGGTAGTAATAAGCTTCCCATTTTGGTTTAGACGCAAGGACAATTTTTAAAACAGGATTTGATTAATTAGTTTAGCTCATCTAAGCAATTTTAAGCAATTTTTTTTCTGTAATTTAAAAGGAATTTTACGGAACTTGGTGAATTTGGCCCCACTTGCAACTGGTATAATCAACCTGCACAAAGTGTTGCATAACACAGGGGCTGTTTTTTGGAACAAAATTATGTGTTATCATTCAGCCCTTCGCTATGCAAAATCACGATATTATGACAGATGGGCTAAGCGTGGCCGTTCCTTTCAATCGGGAAAGGCCGCGTAGAATTTTGGTGAAATGCGCTAATAGTGGTGGTACTAGTAGTCTCTTTCGTTCTACCCATCATCATCAGCGTTGACTCATTTTGCATTGTACGCTTGGGTTCAATGTTTGGCGTCAATGTGTTGGTAGGTAGGGGAACTGGCGGTAAAATGAACACGTTAAGCAAAGTCATTATTTTCTAACTAATAAGTGAATGAGATATTACAATCACCTTATGTTTCTTGTTAGACATGTTTTGTACTTATCTGGTAAAAATACTTCGTCATAAACACATTTTTTCAAACATGATTCTTGATTTCTAAACATGTCCAAAAATGAGACATGTTTATAGCGAGTGGGTAAAATGAACATGTGGCGGTGTTAAAATGAACAGCTTCTGGTGACCTGCAAAATGTCCTGTATGTATGCAATGCGCAGCGTTGGGAAGCATTTTTCGATCAATGCAAATATCCCAACAAATCATGAGCTTTGCATACACACAGGTCATTTTGCAGGCAAAAAAATTTGTCACGGAAGAATTGAATTTTCATGACATAGGGTGTTGAGCCCATTTTCGCCATGTTTCTATTATCACCGTACCCATTTGAAGCCGTGGTTAGAGCAGTGTCTGCCATCTTTGTTCAGCGCATTGAGTCAAATGTTAGCACAACAATAGGGGCCTTCGATTCGAGTTTTTGTTGCGCTCAAACACGAGAATTTCATTGTTTTCAGCGCATTTGTGTTATTATACTGGTTCCTAACAACGAAGCAAAGCTGTTTATGGCAATTTTTACGCATTCCATTGATTGTAGGCCGAGAAATTAATGAATTAGTGAGACACCCTGCTTAGTATGGTGAAAATAGGCCCTTTACCCTAATATTAACCATTTTACAATCCTGTGACATCGAAACACATCTACAAACTTGGGGTTATCCATGGGTGTTTGAACTTTTAGGATCTGTTTGAGAGCAACTGGAAAGCTTGTTCTACACATGAGATATGATTATATTGTCTAAAATTTGATTTTTCTTCACCGGTCCGGGTGTTTTTTCCCACACACTAAGTACTAAGAAAATAAATATTTTACATTAAGTAGTATAGTCCTACGTCTACAGTTCGTGCAACCCCATAGGGCTGCCCCTTGTAGTTTTTTGTCTTGGAAACGTTGATGGCAAGTCCAATCCTGCTGGCTTCAGCTTTCAGTCTTTGAGCATATGTTTCATTCAAAATTCAATAGAGATACGAATAGTTTAAATAGCGCACGTGGAATGTCTCTTTTGAAAATTTTTATCGTTAAACATCCATATTACCCAGTTAAGCCAAATATTTTTCTAATATAGCCATGAATTTCCTTAATTATAGTGTAGATGCAGGCTTTGAATACAACTGAATTGAATACAACTGAATTGAGTTGATGTAGCAGCAGACAAAAAATAGTTTTGTTTTCTCAAACCTTCACAATTACATCGCACACATGATATTGGCTTGGATATTAATAATTATTTCAGATTGGCAGAAGATCTTATCACACAACTTAGAAATGGATACAGAAATAGCTAGATAGATGCGATAGAAGGGAGACAGAGAGAGAAAGAGAGAGAGAGAAGAGAGAGAGAAGAGAGAGAGAGAAGAGAGAGAGATGGGGGGGGGGGCGTGTGAGGAATGGCAAATGATGGTTAAGGCAGTGACCTTATTTTTATAGGTATATTATGCGATATATTGATTCCTTACATTATTATCATAAATAATGTAAGTAGTAATTTTTGGCACCATAACCAGTATAACCTAAATCTTGCAAAAGAGCTAAATTTTCGCTAGAGCTTTGGGCTTCAAACATACAGTTGCTTTCGGTGACGCCACGAGTATAATTATATGAGAAATCTTTTATCTCACTACTAGATGAATTACTTGTTGATCTGTGTATTGATATACCATCCAACATTTACCTCATGAATGTACGCAACGCCTAATCCAAGGGATAAATACTAGAACTCGCTGTTTCACTATCAACACATTTTTTTGTCTTTGAAGTGAACTTGTATATTAATTTTTGAGAAATCGTTCATTTATTTTAGAGGTAATTCACAAAATGTTCTCAACATCGAATTCCTTGAATCACTTAGATGTGTTTTCATACCCCGATATTCAAAATCGGTTTAGTTTTGCCCCTAAAACACCAGTAAAGTAATACTCTATATGAAACAATCTCATTTTTAGTTAGTGGAAATTGGTAAGCGAGGAATAAAAATACAAAATGTTTAATATCTCCGCCGCTCGTGAACGGATTTGGACAGAAAGGTATTTTTACAAGCTTTCTATTTATGTGAGACAATATTGCATTGTTCAAAAGTTATTTGCAAAAAACCGGCCGTGCTTTGCCAAAATCGCCCATATCTCAGAAAGGACACAACACATCGAAAATCAAAAATAATAGTGTCAAATGGCAACGTTTAGCCTTTCATTGGAAACTAGTTTCATTAAGATCGGTTCAGCCATTGCTGAGATAATTACATGACATTTTGTACATACATACATACACACATACAGACATTGTCTCAATTTGTCGAGCTGAGTCGATTGGTAGGCCCTCCGGGCCTCGGAAAAAGTTTTCAAAGTTTGAGCGAATCCTATACATTTCTTTTGTAACAATAAAAAAAAACATGTAAAATAAATTACGTAAAACATTAATAATAAATTACGAGACACCGGAGCATCTTTGAATGTCCGAGATTCGAAGCGACGTGCATAGAGATGCTTGAAACGGGAGGACCCCATATCAACCCGGATAATATCGTCTACAGAATGATAAGCTATGTAAACACGTGGAACACGGTCAATATAGCGGTGTTTCACATCATGACGGACTTGCAACGAAAATGGCATGATGAACAGCGAGCAATGGTTTCGGGAGAGCAATCACCGCCGGGGAACTTTCAGCCGGAATAGGCTAGTTCTACCGCCGAAGACTAGTCAAGTAGAATGCGGCTGAGCATCGGGTATGGGTCGTCGATGCGCCAGCGAACCAGACGACACGTTCCATCCGGAATATCCGGACCGACCACGGCACCCTACCGGTTGGCCCGATAGAAATATAATAAAAACCAAAGATGAATCGGTATTGGGAGAACTTCTTTCGACGGGGAATTTTCCGTAGGCGTAAGCTAGACTCATCGCCGGGGACTAGACCGCGACGAAACACCACCATTCACGGGTAGTCAGGGCACCAGCGAACCATACGCCCTACTCCACCGGAATCGCAGAACTGACCTCGACACCTGGCTGGTTGGCTCGGTTTCGGGAGAACTTCTTTTGCTGGGGAATTGTCCGTCGTAGTAGGATAGGTCCTTCGTCGGGGACTAGACTGAGTAGTTCACGAACAAGTGGTAGATGGCTCATCGAGGAAATGATGCTGAATGGTACGAAAAGAAACCATAGCGCCTGAATGAGTTGCGGTTCTAAATGGCACCGGACAGTGAGCTAAAGCGTTCAAGAAGTCGTGGTGCTGAAACCAAGGAAGAACCGCTATCGGGAGAACTTCTTTCGCCGGGGACTAGGCTGAGTAGACCGCGACGAGACACCATCAGTTTCGGGTCGTCTTGGAACAGCGAATCGGACGCTTTACTCCACAGGAATCGCCGAGCTGACCTCGACAGATTAGCTCGGTTTCGTAGGAAATTCTGTCGCCGGAGAATTCTCCTTCGGAATGGGCTAGATCCATCATCGGGGATTAGATCGAGTAGTTCGCGAACAAGTCGGGAGCTCAACGAGTAAGTGGTGCTTAATAGGACAAGGGAGCTGGCTCAGTAAATTATAAAATTCGAAGTTTGCCGCCCAGATTGTCCTCGTAGGAGTAGAGCGCCAATTCTCGACCCACAGCTAGATTTCTTACTGTCATGCAGAAATTGTCGTGTGGTATGGATGGTCGAAAACTGGAAGTGTGTCAAGGAGGGGTACTGTAATCCTACTGCAAGAACTAACTACTAATTAGTTGGATTGACACCACAATAGATCTAAATACTGGTCTCAGTGGTTCGTCTCCAACAAAATAAAAAAAGTTGGATTGAGAGCGTGCTGAATGCATAACAAACCTCTCCCCGAAGTAATACCGTAAGGTAGTGCTGGAAAGGAATCAGGTTCCGTGTAAGAGTAGTTGATTTAGCGGGTCGGGTGGCTGTCCAAACACGTTCTCTGAGTTGTTGTTTTTTGTGGATTTTTTTCCTATTCAGGATGTTGTTCAACATTTTTTCTGCTCCCTAAAATCATACAGACATTGTCCCAATTTGCCGAGCTGATTCGATTGGTGTGTATAACTCGACCCTCTGGGTCTCAGAAAAGTTTTCAAAGTTTGAGCGAATCCTATACATTTGTCTTGTAAAAAATGTAAAAATCACAGCATCACTGCTGTATCGTACGATTCCCAAAGAATAAGTCTATTTTTTCTAATAAAGATGACTACAGTTTTTAAGTGCGTGCAGTCGAAAAAGTGTATTTGAATTTTGACGTTTATTTTTTTTTCAGCAATACCATTTATCTATTGACAATGCGTTGCCCCAACATACAATAAATGAGGAATCGGCCGAAAGTGTGAAAAGTATGCATGTGGTAAACTTTTTGAGCATTGGTGCTTCAGGATACGTTTTAGCACCTGTGCCGAAAAATAGCGCAAACGGATATGTGCAAGCACCTGTACTTAAGGTATGTATTTCTAACCTTTGCGTTATACTTTTCACCCCTTCAGTTAAGTACAATTGGCTTTGGTTTTATCAATTTTCAATAGATTTCAACCAAACTACTCGGAAACGATCGGAAATTCACCCTAGGTTAAGGCCGTGTGGTTTTTTAGATTCATTTATTTCACTCGGCTCTATGGGTAACTCAACGGAGCCGATGCATCTACAACATTACATATCATTCAATTTATGTGTTACCTACATAACATTATTTACTGTCTATGCCCACGTAGAACTTAAAACACGTGAAAAAATTAAAATTGGCGAGAGATGTTTCGTAGAACGCTCATATGAGGTTTTTATGTTTATCAAGTTCCAGTTGTTTCAGTCAAATAAGATAAAACATGTATTTGTCCTACTGCGGTATTTTTCAAGGAATCTGAAACAAACCAATATTATGTTCCACAGTGATACCACAATAAGCTTCAAAAAACAAGTTGCGCTGTTACCAAAAATTTTACATGTGATTCATATGTTTTGCCTTTCTCATATAAAGAAAGGCTATGCAATCACTGTAAAAATCGACTTTTTAACCGAGGCCCGGAGGGCCGAGTGTCATACATCTTTCGATTCAGTTCGTCGAGATCGGCAAATGTCTGTGTGTGTATGTATGTGTGTGTCATTTAAACTCACACAATTTTCTCAGAGATGGCTGCACCGATTTTCGCAAACTTAGTTTCATCTGAAAGGTATAACGCTCCCATAAGCTGCTATTGAATTTTTAGTTGATCCGACTTCCGGTTCCGGAGTTACGGGTTGAAGAGTGCGGTCACACAGCAAATTCCCATATAAACTGGTACCACTATGATGTTCAAATGATGTAAAACATATTAAAATTGATGTAACATTACTTTAGTTTGCGGGTCTGGATCACTAATGATCAATCAAAGCAGCTTTGACCACATTGGCCATCTATGACGGTTCATGACGCCCCCGGGGAACCCGCCAAGTTCCTAAGCTAATATCACACCCATTCCCCAACGAATTCTCTACCGATTTCTACGAATTTGATTTCAAATGAAAGATACAGTAATACCATTGACTGCTGCTGAATTTCATTCGGTTCTGACTCTTGCTTCCGGAGTTACAGGGGTGTTAGTAAGGATACACTGGAATTTCCCATATAAATCGGTACAATCGCAATACCTCAGAGGCTAAAAACAATTAAAATGGTCACCAAATTCCTTCTAATCGCAGATCTAGATCACTGATTGCCAATCAAACATTCTTTGAATATATTGTCCACTATCGACGATTCCGGAAGTCCGGAATTCCGGGCTTATTCCATAATTAAATTTACATCGGTTCTTCGGTGATGACTGAACCGATTTTCTCAAACCAAGTCTCAAATGGAAGGCAAAATATGCAGTTGAGTATTCCGTCGCCGCCCCTCCCCCACCCGCCTTGCTCCCCCCTCCTTCATCATTCCCTTTCCCTTGGGCCACCCTCACGCCCGCATTTCCTTCATCCACCCGAAAATACCGAAATAAGATGAAGGATTTCTGACGCATCCTCCACTCCCATTCTATTAACCCCCCATTCCCTCCACGATCAAACCCATTCCACCAACATTTCAAAATATAATCACATGAAGATAACATTGAACTGATTAAGCTAATTAAATATTATTCTTTTGCCTTTCTCATATAGAAAGGTTATGCAATTGCTCCAAAAACCGACTTTCTAACCGAGGCCCGGAGGGCCGAGTCTCATTCGACTCAGTTTGCCGAGATGGGAAAATATCTGTGTGTATGTATGTGTGTATGTATGTATGTATGTATGTATTAGGGTGGGGCAAAATGATCGTTTTTTCAGTACAGCACTTTTTTGGTTCCTTTTGGGGTCCCAAACAACTGTGAAAAATTTGGGGTCGATTGGTGTTGACTCGGCGTAGCGCATTGCGTTTGAAATTTGTATGGAGATTAGTATGGGAAAACCTACATTTTTGCCTTTTTAATTCTACAGACTACAATTCTTCCTGTAGTAAGCCAACAAATAGATAGAAGTATAGTCCAGGATATGCTGAACAACTTTGCCGAAGTATGTATGGTGTTAGAATGTCTCTAAGCCAAGTTATAGCTGTTCAAAGCTCAATACATCGAATTAAATGCCAAAAATCATTTTTATTGCCAACACTGCGGGTGTACCAATGGTATTTCATATAGCATTCCAAAATAACATTATATATTTTATATTTACCACATTGGAATGTTTGGATGAATTATTCAAAAGCCTTAGCTCAATTTCATGAGCGTAGGTAGTTTAGCAATAGGGCGTAGTGAGGGTGAGGCGGGGGGGGCTATAAAATGTAGATATTCGAACTGGAATGTTGTCGAGTTGGAATGTTCAGATGAATTATTTCAAAACATTTACACATTGTCCTACGCATAATAGTAACGATGAAATAAAACATACTGCATCCTGTTGCCTTGACTTTTATCAATAGAAGTTACGTTACAGACTGAATCAACTGATGTTGAGTTGATATGTCAGAGGATTGCATTGAATATATTTCAGTTTAATACGCACTATGATTTGATGGGATGCTCATGTATGTATGTATGTATGTATGTATGTATATATGTATGTATGTATGTATGTATGTATGTATGTCTGTGTGTATGTGCGGATTTGTTAACAAAATGTCCACATCGGTTTCTCGGAGATGGCTGAACCGATTTTTACAAACTAAGATTCAAATGAAAGGTATAATATTCCCATAGGTTGCTATTGAATTTCAGTTTCAACCGACATCTTGTTCCGGATTACGAGTTGAAGAGTATAGTTACAAAACAACATTTGTTGATTTGTCCACATCAGTTTCTCGGAATTTTCTGAACCAATTTTGACAAACTCGATTTTAAATGAAAGGTCCATCAGCTGCTGTTGAATTTTTGTGGATCCGAGTTCTGCTTCCTGAATTACAGGGTGATACGTACGATTACGCAGCAATTCCCGATTCTAACAAATTCTGCAATGAATATAAAAAGGTGAAATTTTTTCCAAAAATGTAAACACAACTGTTGAATTTGTAGATCTAGGTCACCAACAGTCATTCAACAGTTGGCCACACTGGCCACTATCGACGGATCTGGCAGCATCCAAATTCAGAATAACGGTTATATTGGTTTCTCGAAAATGGCTAGATCGATTTGATCAACTTAGTCTCAAATGAAAGGTGTTGCGTCCTCGGAAACTGATATTAAATTCCATCTCCATCCAACTTCCGGCTCCGGAGTTACGGGTTGTGGAGTGCGATCACATAGAAAACTCCGATTAAAACCGATACCGCGATGAATGCTAAAAGGTGCTCTTATACTTACCAAGTGTAATAAGAATGAAAGACATTTCCATAATGTTATATTGTACGAACCAGCTATTAAATCATAGTTTGGAGAAATGAGAAAGGCACAATTGCACCTCTAGGTGGATTAAAACAGGTTTTTTTGAGTTAATTTTACTGCTTGTAGAATATACAGATCAGATGGTTTTGAACATATAGAACACTACAATGACTACTCATAGTTGAGCCAAGTACACAGATGATTCACAGATTTTCAATAGGCTGCAAAGATTTCTAAAACTGCACTGACTTCCACAGTTTTCTGTTTTAATGTACAGATTTCCAAAGGTTAGCACAGATTTCCCAATTTTTCCTCGCACAAAAACTAAAAAAGTTGTTTTGAAACAATCTTGTATGTTTTCCTTAACACAGAGTTTCAATGATTTTAAATAGGCGGCACAAAAATATTATTAGATTTCACAAAATATTATCTGGCATCTCTTCTGGAAGCCGAGTAGTAAACAAAATAGGGCGTCGCTCTTTCAGGTTCCTACAATGTTCTACACCGATATCAAAAATATCTTGCTTCTGCCTAGAAACATATTGAACATCATACGAACATGTACTATATACGAAATCAAAAACTTGTGTATAAAAACATTCGAAACTTTGCTTCTCTGAGACTCTCGGCTGATGGTAGTTCGGTGAAGTTTTGTTGAGTTTCGATTATCAAATTTCGATGTGTACAGATGAACCTGCCCAGAGGCCGTGTGGTATCCGGCCTAGAATTGAGCCACTGGAGTCCTGCTGCCATGTCGTAGGAGGCGACTGAAAGTAGGAGACCCTAAGTCAAGGTGTAGTTTCGTGCCGAGGACTTAATGACTGGAGGGTCTAAAATATGCCAGTCGCGCACGGAGCATTTTGGGTTTTGCCCTTACTGTGTTATGCGAATCTCTGACACAGTGGACCATTATTTTCTTCGCAAATCGTGGGAATCAAATGATCATGTCCCATTTAAACCTGATATGGCTCGCTAAATGCGTTAACATCCCAACTCGCTTGGTGTCCTCTAGTTGTTGTGCAATTTGTGTTGGAGATGAAATGTACAGTTCTCTAAACCACAATGGTTAGAATAGCACAAGTACAGCAACTATGAATTTATCTCGACTCATGCAGGAAGGTAAAGCTTCCATAGCATTGGTTCAAGAACCGTATTTCCATAAAGGAAACTTCTATTTTGGAAAGTTACTTAACACTGCCTTCATTTCTTACAACAAGACAGGCATGACTAACCCACGTGAAATGCCTCGTGCTTGCATTCTTGCAAATAAGGCTATTGACGCGTGTCTCATATCGGAGCTCACAACTCGCGATATCTGTGTTGTCACAGTTACATTGACTGTCGGAAACGTAGACAAAAAATATATATATTGTTCAGCATACCTACCGCATAACGAATCATCTCCTTCTGATAATTTCAAAAGCGTTGTAGCATATTGTAGCAGAAATGGGCTTCCGCTCATTATCGGCAGTGATGCGAATGCTCATCACATCATTTGGGGCAGCTCAGACATCAATCTGAGAGGCTCTGAACTGATGGAGTACATAAGTAGTACAAATCTCCATATTCTGAATGTGGGAAACCGACCAACTTTTGCGAGGTCTGGGAGGGAGGAGGTGTTAGACATAACACTTTGCTCTGATAGAATTTTGCATGAACTGGGAAATTGGCAGGTTCCAAATGAAACTGAACCGTCTCTATCCGATCATAAATATATATTTTTCGATCATTTTGATGTCACCTTCAATGTGGTGACATATCGTAATCCTAAATCTACAAACTGGGACCTCTTTTTGGAAAACTTGGCGACTAAATTTCATGGATATTTTCCAACAATTAATCAATTAGACGACTTAGATGACGTCGTGGATACGACAAACTCATTCATATTAGCATCCTACAAAGAAGCTTGTCCACTTCGTACTGTTAAATCGACTAGGGGAACCCCTTGATGGAGGGCTGAGCTTGAAAGAATGAAGAAAGTTATGAGAAGAGCTTGGAACCGGCGTCAGCGTGATGACTCCAGGGCTTTTAGGTCAGCTCGTAGTGCATATAAGAAATGTCTTAGATCTGCAGAACGGGCTGGCTGGCAAAGCCTATGCACTAATGTCTCTAGCCTGAACGAGGCTAGCAGATTAAATAAAATTCTCTCCAAATCGAATGATTTTCAGATGAACTCCTTGAAAACCAGAGATGGTGTTTATGTGACGGACGAAAAAGATGTTCTTAATTGTCTCTTCGACACACACTTTCCAGGTTGTATCGATCCGGAGTTGAACAATGTTCACAGATCTCATTCTGGTGATTCGGACTCGTGGGCGTTAGCACGCATATTGGTTTCCACTGAATCGATCAAGTGGGCAGTTGACAGCTTTGGTCCATACAAATCACCCGGAAAAGATGGAATACTTCCCGTGCTACTGCAAAATGGATTTGATATTCTTAAACATGTCTTGAAAAAGATTTTGCTTTTTAGTCTTGCTACCGGGTATATCCCGAAAGCATGGCGAGAAATAACTGTTAGATTTATTCCCAAAGGGGGGCGCTCAAGCTATGAAGAAGCCAAGAGTTTTAGGCCTATCAGCTTAAGTTCTTTTCTTCTGAAAGCTTTGGAACGGATAATCGATCATCACATCAGGAACGTTAGTTTAGTTGAATATCCACTGCACAAAATGCAACATGCATATCAGTGTGGGAAATCCACAATAACTCTGCTTCACGATGTTGTTTACAACATTGAGAAAGCCTTCTCGCTCAAGCAATCTAGCTTGGGTGTATTCCTAGATATTGAGGGTGCTTTTGACAATGTGTCCTTCCAGTCTATTCTGGAAGCGACGCGCGGTCATGGGATACCTGCATGTATCTCAGGTTGGATAAACGCAATGCTTAGTAACCGCATACTTTGCTCGTCACTGCGACAGGCTGAGATACGGAAGTTGAGTATTTGCGGTTGTCCTCAGGGCGGCGTTCTGTCACCTTTGTTATGGAACTTAGTAGCTGACGGCTTGTTGAAGAAACTCAATGAGCTTGGATTTCCGACCTACGGGTTTGCTGACGATTACCAAATACTAATTACTGGATTTTGCATCGGAACAATCTTTGACTTAATGCAACAGGCATTAAGCGCTGTCGAACAGTGGTGTCGACAAGTTAAACTATCAGTTAACCCAAGCAAAACTTCAATGGTTCTTTTCACTAAGAAGCGAATAACAACCGGGGTTCGTCCCTTGCAGTTCTTTGATTTTGAGCTACTGTGCGCAGATCAAGTCAAATACGTTGGAGTCATATTGGATTCCAAATTGAATTGGTCTGCTCACATTGAGTTCAGAGTCAAGAAAGCGTGCATGGCCTTCGGGCAGTGCAGACGAACTTTTGGAAAGACCTGGGGTCTCAAACCTAAATACATCTATTGGATTTACACGACAATTGTACGTCCAATACTGTCATACGGATGCCTTGTGTGGTGGCAGAGGGGAGAGATGGTGACAGTCCAGTCAAAGCTAAACCATCTGCAAAGAATGGCGCTCATGGCGTTGACTGGTGCTTTCACCACGAATCCGACTGCTGCTCTTGAGGCACTTCTAAATATCAAATCATTACACATACACTTAAAACAAGAAGCACTATCATGTGCATACAGACTGCAGGTTACTGGGCTTTGGAACAGTAATCATGTTGATCTTGCTACCAGTCATACACGATTGTGGTCACAAATGGTTACATGGGGTGAAGATATTCTTGCTCCCAGCGATATTACACTCACTTGTAGTTTTCCTTACAGGACATTTCATGTGAAGATTCCCTCTCGAGAGGAGTGGTTGTCTGGCTTTATGGAAAGACAACAACAAACGCAAGTGGTTTGTTACACTGACGGTTCTCTGATGGAGGGACGTGCTGGTGCTGGTGTCTACTGTCGTGAAATGAGATTGGAACAATCTCACTCACTAGGTAGATACTGTACTGTATTCCAAGCAGAAATCTTTGCGATTATGTGCGGGGTGCAATCGGCCCTTCAACTGAGTTTGTCCGGCAGAGTTATAAACTTCTGCTCCGATAGTCAGGCTGCAATCAAGGCTCTTAGCTCAGACAAATCCCGGTCCAAGCTAGTGATCGCGTGCCGAACCCAAATCGAAGAACTAAGCATTGTCAACACTATCTACCTTGTCTGGGTGCCCGGACATTGCGGTATTACTGGAAATGAATGGGCTGACGAATTGGCCAGGGCAGGTTCAGCGATTGACTTCGTTGGTCCTGAGCCCGCGCTGCCAATTTTGACAAGTTGGATAAGGGAAAAAATACGGTCCTGGGCTTCGTCCGAGCACCAAAATTATTGGAGAAATCTACAAACGTGTCGCCAAACAAAGGCGTTTCTAGAACAACCATGCCCAGTGGTTTCGAAAAATCTCTTACATTTTTCTAAGCTCCACTGCGGCATGCTGACCAGGGCTTTAACCGGCCACTGCAAACTCAATTATCACATGGCAACTATTCAGCGCGCTGAGTCTTTTTCATGTGATCTTTGTGAATCCGACTACGGAACCTCATATCATCTGATATGCAACTGTCCAGCGGTAGCGCAATTGCGATTTCGAGTCTTCAGCCGTCCTTATATAGACGAAACCATGTTTGGTCGACTGAAACTCAGAGACATACTAAAGTTTCTTATCCAATGTGGTAAAGAGCTTTAGGCTTATTCGCAGGCAAGTTGAACTACTTGTGAGTTTAACTTACCTGTTGTTTATTTTTGTTTTGTGTTGTTATTTTTCCCACCCTTCCAATTCTACTTCCCCACACCTCCTTGTCCTTTCCTTCCGCTCAGGAAATGATGAAAACACACGGCAAGGCACAAATCCCCGACTATGTCCGGGGAACGTGCCATTTGAGCCAATATATTCTGATTCCTGATTCCTGAAACAAAATAGGGCGTCGCTCTTTCAGGTTCCTACAATGTTCTACACCGATATCAAAAATATCTTGCTTCTGCCTAGAAACATATTGAACATCATACGAACATGTACTATATACGAAATCAAAACTTGTGTATAAAAACATTCGAAACTTTGCTTCGCTTAAATGCGGGTATTTTTCGTTTTTCACCCTTTTTGCCTTTCTCATATAAAGAAAGGCTATGCAATCACTGTAAAAATCGACTTTTAACCGAGGCCCGGAGGGCCGAGTGTCATACACCATTCGATTCAGTTCGTCGAGATCGGCAAATGTCTGTGTGTATGTGTGTGTGTCATTTAAACTCAGACAATTTTCTCAGAGATGGCTGAACCGATTTTCGCAAACTTAGTTTCATCTGAAAGGTATAACGTTAGGTATAGTTTGCGGGTCTAGATCACTAATGATCAATCGAAGCAGATTTGACCACATTGGCCACCTATGACGGTTCATGACGCCCCCGGGGAACCCGCCAATTGCACACGCCCCCGGGGAACCCGCAAAATTGCACCTCTAGGTGGATTAAAACAGGTTTTTCATAATACAACGATATGTGTGTAAATGCGTTAAAGCCTTGAACCTGCAAAACTACAAACTTTAAATCTAAATTGCAAATTTTAAAAAATAACGTTTTCGCCAATTTTTGCTCAAATATACTAAACAGTATGGTCTTTCATGTGGTTGAAACAGTATTCAATTTTAGGTGCCCGCATCAGCGATATTGAGCCTTGAAATAGGCTATTTTTTAACGAAAAGTGTCCATAACTTTTTAAAGAAAAAAGTTAGACCTTCGGTGTCTTGGAGAAAAATACTCGGCTTGAAGTATTCGATAAGCTGTTCAAAGGTTGTGTTAACAAAAAGTAAAAGATACGAAAGTTATACTAAAAAAACGTTTTTTTTCAGTAACACCCTAATCTTTTTTTTTTTAATTTCTTGTATAACAAAAACTGAAAGAGATAGAGCTTTAATATATTCAACAAATTTATTCAAAATAAGTTACTTTACAACTTTGTGGAAAACTGTGGAGCTCAATCTTTCATCAGTAAAAAGTTTATTTTCGTATTTTAGATAAATTAGAACCACCCTAATAACTATTCCAATAAAAAGAAGCATCTTCTGATGTACACAAATTCATCCTAAGACATGATACGGCTAAATTATACAGGTTTGTCAGAAAGTAAAAATTTCTCCTAAATTAGCGATCTGGACCACTGTGCATTGGTGTTACTGTATCTTTCATTTGAAATCAAGTTTGTAAAAATCGGTAGAGAATTCGTTGGGGAATGGGTGTGATATTAGCTTAGGAACTTGGCGAGTTCCCCGGGGGCGTCATGAACCGTCATAGGTGGCCAATGTGGTCAAAGCTGCTTTAATTGATCATTAGTGATCCAGACCCGCAAACTAGAGTAATGTTACATCAATTTTAATATGCTTTACATCATTTGAACATCATGGTGGTACCAGTTTATATGGGAATTTGCTGTGTGACCGCACTCTTCAACCCGTAACTCCGGAACCGGAAGTCGGATCAACTAAAAATTCAATAGCAGCTTATGGGAGCGTTATACCTTTCAGATGAAACTAAGTTTGCGAAAATCGGTTCAGCCATCTCTGAGAAAATTGTGTGAGTTTAAATGACACACACACATACACACACACATACATACACACACAGATATTTGCCGATCTCGACGAACTAAATCGAATGGTGTATGACACTCGGCCCTCCGGGCCTCGGTTAAAAAGTCGATTTTTACAGTGATTACATAGACTTTCTTTATATGAGAAAGGCAAACAGCCACTTTCAAATGTCATTCTCTCATCGCAGCAAGCTTTGCATAAGTGAATCGACTGTCAAAAACCTGTTTTAATCCACCTAGAGGTGCAATTGTGCCTTTCTCATTTCTCCAAACTATGATTTAGTAGCTGGTTCGTACAATATAACATTATGGTAATGTTTTTCATTCTTATTACACTTGGTAAGTATATATAAGAGCACCTTTTTGCATTCATCGCGGTATCGGTTTGAATCGGCGTTTTCTATGTGATCACACTCCACAACCCGTAACTCCGGAACCGGAAGTCGGATGGAGATGGAATTTAATATCGGTTTCCGGGGACGCAACACCTTTCATTTGAGACTAAGTTGAACAAATCGGTCTAGCCATTTTCGAGAAACCAATATAACTGTTATTCTGAATTTGGATGCTTCCGGATCCGTCGATGGTGGCCAGTGTGGCCAAAGAGACTTTGAATGACTGTTGGTGACCTTGATCTACAAATTCAACAAATGTGTTTACATTTTGGAAAAAAATTCACCTTTTTACATTCATCGCAGAATTTGTTAGAAACGGGATTTGCTGCGTGATCGTACGTATCACCCTGTAATTCAGGAGCCAGAACTCGTATCCACACAAAATTCAACAGCAGCTGATGGACCTTTCATTTAAAATCAAGTTTGTCAAAATCGGTTCAGAAAATTCCGAGAAACCGATGTGGACAAATCAACAAATTTTGTTTTGTAACCATACTCTTCAACTCGTAATCCGGAACAAGATGTCGGTTGAAAATGAAATTCAATAGCAACCTATGGGAATATTATACGTTTCATTTGAATCTTAGTTTGTAAAAATCGGTTCAGTCATCTCCGAGAAACCGATGTGGACATTTTGTTAACAAATCCGCACATACACACATACATACATACATACATACATACATACATACATACATACATACATACATACATACATACATACACACATACATACACACATACATACACACATACATACACACAGATATTTTGCGATCTCGGCGAACTGAGTCGAATGTTATGAGTCGGTTAGAAAGTCGGTTTTTGGAGCAATTGCATAACCTTTCTATATGAGAAAGGCACAAGAATAATATTTAGCTTAATCAGCATGAGTTCAATAGTATTTTCATGTGATTATATTTTGAAATAATGGTGGAATGGGTTTGAAAGTGGAGGGAATGGGGGGTTAGTAGAGTGGGAGTGGAGGATGCGTCAGAAATCCTTCATCTTATTTCGGTATACGGGATGGATGCAGGAAATGCGGGCGTGAGGGTGGTCCAAGGGGAGGGGAGTGATGAAGGATGGAGGTGTAAGGGCAAGACGGAGGGAGGGAGGGGGGCGGCGACGCAATACTCAACTGCATATTTTGTCTTCCATTTGAGACTTGACTTTGAGAAAATCGGTTCAGTCATCACCGAAGAACCGATTTGACTTCAATTGTGGAATATGCCCGGAATTCCGGACTTCCAGAATCGTCGATAGTAGGCAATATATTCAAAGAATGTTTGATTGGCAATCAGTGATCTAGATCTGTGATTAGAAGTTATTTGGTGACCATTTCAATAGTTTTTAGCCTCTGAGGTATTACGATTGTACCGATTTATATGGGAAATTCCAGTGTATCCTTACTAACACCCCTGTAACTCCGGAAGCAAGAGTCAGAACCGAATGGAATTCAGCAGCAGTCAATGGCATTACTGTATCTTTCATTTGAAATCAAGTTTGTAAAAATCGGTAGAGAATTCGTTGGGGAATGAGTGTGACATTAGCTTAGGAACTTGGCGAGTTCCCTGGGGGCGTCATGACCTGTCATAGGTGGCCAATGTGGTCAAAGCTGCTTTGATTGATCATTAGTGATCCAGACCCGCAAACTAGAGTAATGTTACATCAATTTTAATATGTTTTACATCATTTGAACATCATGGTGGTACCAGTTTATATGGGAATTTGCTGTGTGACCGCACTCTTCAACCCGTAACTCCGGAGCCGGAAGTCGGATCAACTAAAAATTCAATAGCAGCTTATGGGAGCGTTATACCTTTCAGATGAAACTAAGTTTGCGAAAATCGGTTCAGCCATCTTTGAGAAAATTGTGTGAGTTTAAATGACACACACACACACACATACACACACACACACATACACACACAGACATTTGCCGATCTCGACGAACTGAATCGAATGGTGTATGACACTCGACCCTCCGGGCCTCGGTTAAAAAGTCGATTTTTACAGTGATTGCATAGCCTTTCTTTATATGAGAAAGGCAAAAAAGGTTTCTGATTTTATTCGTTTTAAAAAAACTAGTAAATATGGATATTAGTCGAAGAGAGTTGGCGAATTTGTTTATCACTGGTAAAAAGACAGATGAACTGCTTAAGTTCATTACAAGTAGTAATCCAAATGTAAAATTGAGACTTGTTAATGTTCGAAAGAAATTTTATATTTTGTTAAAACAACCTTTGAACAGCTTTTAGAAAACTTCAATCCACGTTTTTTTATAACTCTGAAAGTCTAACTTTATTCTTTCAAAAGTTATGGAAACTTTTCGCTCATAAATAGCCCTTTTTCAAATCTCTGATTGGGGCAAATAAAAGTAAGTTCGGATTGAACCATAGAAAAGAACATACTTTTAAGTATATTTGAGCAAAAATTGGAAAATATTATTTTTTTAAACATGTAATTTTAAATTTATTAACCAAAGTTTTAAATTTTGTCGCACAGCGACATAAAAGAAATTGCCTAAAACCTTTGTATTTCCTTTTATGTTTTGCTTACATATCAAGAATACAGAATGTATTCATTGAAAATAATTTGGCTATAAAAACAATTTATGATTTATATAAGGAGAATTTATTCAATTAATTCAAAAGTAGATGCATTGCATTTTCAGGTATATCCAGCGGTGCTCGATGAATTCGACGTTTACATTTAGGACAAATTATAGGATCTAATGAAACAATCTGAATGGCTTGCTTCCATAAAATCTTCTCTTTCACGCAGTTCCGAAACTGTTTGTGGTAAACAATCAACATATGACATCGCATTTAACGCAAAACCGGCATAGTTACGCCAAAGATACACGATTGCTTTATGTACGCCTGTATGGCTTGTACGCTCTCTCAACAACCGTGCATAAACTCCTGGTCCATGGAGGAAGCATTATTCAACATAACATGCTGCCAGTAGATATGTGCAGTGAAGAAGTTCAAGAAACCAGGAATAAAAGTATTCGCAGATTTCGAGAATTCCACGCACGCAAATTCGATCGACTCGTCAATCTTGATGACGTTTTCAAGAGACTTCTTGTTTCATCAGATCCTATAATTTGTCTTAAATGTAAACGTCGAATTCATCGAGCACCGCTGGATATACCTGAAAATGCAATGCATCTACTTTTGAATTAATTGAATAAATTCTCCTTATATAAATCATAAGTTGTTTTTATAGCCAAATTATTTTTAATGAACACATTCTGTATTGTTGATATGTAAGCAAAACAGAAAAGGAAATACAAAGGCTTTAGGCAATTTCTTTTATGTCGCTATGCGACAAAATTTAAAACTTTGGTTAATAAATTTAAAATTACATGTTTAAAAAAAATAATATTTTCCAATTTTTGCTCAAATATACTTAAAAGTAAGTTCTTTTCTATGGTTCAATCCGAACTTACTTTTATTTGCCCCAATTAGAGATAATGGCATTTGAAAAAGGGCTATTTATGAATGAAAAGTTTCCATAACTTTTGAAAGAATAAAATTAGACTTTCAGAGTTATGAAAAAACGTGGATTGAAGTTTTCTAAAAGCAATTCAACGGTTGTTTTAACAAAATATAAAATTTCTTTCGAACATTAACAAGTCTCAATTTCACATTTGGATTACTACTTGTGATGAACTTAAGCAGTTCATCTGTCTTTTTACCAGTGATAAGCAAATTCGCCAACTCTCTTCGACTAATATCCATATTTACTAGTTTTATTTAAAACGAATAAAATCAGAAACCATTTTTTGACAGTCGATTCACTTATGCAAAGCTTGCTGCGATGAGAGAATGACATTTGAAAGTGGCTTTTTTCATAATGCAACGATATGTGTGTAAATGCGTTAATGCGTTGAACCTGCAAAACTACAGACTTTGAATCCAAATTGCAAATTTTAAAAAAATAACGTATTCGCCAATTTTTGCTCAAATATACTAAAAAGTATGGTCTTTCATGTGGTTGAAACAGTATTCAATTTTAGGTGCCCGCATCAGCGATATTGAGCCTTGAAATAGGCTATTTTTTTAACGAAAAGTGTCCATAACTTTTTAAAGAAAAAAGTTAGACCTTCGGTGTCTTGGAGAAAAATTGGCTTGAAGTTTTCAATAAGCTGTTCAAAGCTTGTTTTAACAAAAAGTAAAAGATACGAAAGTTATAGAAAAAAAACGTTTTTTTCAGTAACACCCTAATCTTTTTTTTAATTTCTTGTATAACAAAAACTAAAAGAGATAGAGCTTTAATATATTCAACAAACTTATTCAAAATAAGTTACTTTACAACTTTATGGAAGACTGCGGAGCTCTATCTTTCATCAGCAAAAAGTTTATTTTCGTGTTTTAGATAAATTAGAACCACCCTAATAACTATTCCAATAAAAAGAAGCATCTTCTGATGTACACAAATTCATCCTAAGACATGATACGGCTAAATTATACAGGTTTGTCAGAAAGTAAAAATTCCTCCTAAATTAGCGATCTGGACCACTGTGCATTGACTGCTGCTGAATTTCATTCGGTTCTGACTCTTGCTTCCGGAGTTACAGGGGTGTTAGTAAGGATACACTGGAATTTCCTATATAAATCGGTACAATCGTAATACCTCAGAGGCTAAAAACTATTGAAATGGTCACCAAATTACTTCTAATTGCAGATCTATATCACTGATTGCCAATCAAACATTCTTTGAATGTATTGTCCACTATCGACGATTCCGGAATTCCGGGCATATTCCACAATTAAAGTCACATCGGTTCTTCGGTGATGACTGAACCGATTTTCTCAAACCAAGTCTCAAATGGAAGGCAAAATAAGCAGTTGAGTATTGCGTCGCTGCCCCTATTCCCTCCACTTTCAAACCCATTCCACCAACATTTCAAAATATAATCACATGAAGATAACATTGAACTCATGCTGATTAAGCTAATTAAATATTATTCTTTTGCCATTCTCATATAGAAATGTTATGCAATTGCTCCAAAAACCGACTTTTTAACTGAGGCCCGGAGGGCCGAATCTCATATAACATTCGACTCAGTTCGCCGAGATCGCAAAATATCTGTATGTATGTATGTATGTGTGTGTGTATATGTGTGTGTCATTTAAACTCACACAATTTTCTCAGAGATGGCTGAACCGATTTTCGCAAACTTAGTTTCATCTGAAAGGCATAACGCACCCATAAGCTGCTATTGAATTTTTAGTTGATCCAACCTCCGGTTCCGGAGTTACGGGTTGAGGAGTGCGGTCACTCAGCAAATTCCCATATAAACTGGTACCACCATGATGTTCAAATGATGTAAAGCATATTAAAATTGATGTAACATTACTCTAGTTTGCGGGTCTAGATCACTTATGATCAATCAAAGCAGCTTTGACCACATTGGCCACCTATGACGGTTCATGACGCCCCCAGGGAACCCGCCAAGTTCCTAAGCTAATATCACACCCATTCCCCAACGAATTCTCTACCGATTTTTACAAACTTGATTTGAAATGAAAGATACAGTAATGCCATTGACTGCTGCTGAATTTCATTCGGTTCTGACTCTTGCTTCCGGAGTTACAGGGGTGTTAGTAAGGATACACTGGAATTTCCTATATAAATCGGTACAATCATAATACCTCAGAGGCTAAAAACTATTGAAATGGTCACCAAATTACTTCTAATCGCAGATCTATATCACTGATTGCCAATCAAACATTCTTTGAATGTATTGTCCACTATCGACGATTCCGGAATTCCGGGCATATTCCACAATTAAAGTCACATCGGTTCTTCGGTGATGACTGAACCGATTTTCTCAAACCAAGTCTCAAATGGAAGGCAAAATATGCAGGTGAGCATTCCGTCGCTGCCCCTCTCCCCCGCCTTGCCCTTACACCTCCCTCCTTCATCACTCCTCTCCCCTTGGACCACCCTCACGCCCGCATTTCCTTCATCCACCCCGTATACCGAAATAAGATGAAGAATTTCTGACGCATCCTCCACTCCCACTCTACTAACCCCCCATTCCCTACACTTTCAAACCCATTCCACCAACATTTCAAAATATAATCACATGAAGATAACATTGAACTCATGCTGATTAAGCTAATTATATATTATTCTTTTGCTTTTCTCATATAGA
>NC_080672.1:232148667-232218667 GCF_030247195.1 Topomyia yanbarensis
TGAAGTATGATTATTGCAATATCCATTATCCAAAAGTTGGGTTTTAGGACGATTCATAATTTGTTCTTGGACGTCATATTCATATCTCTTCTCATTTCTTTGTAATTTCATTACTATACTTTTCCTGTACCCGACTTGCAAGTGCTTAAAAGACTCATATCTAAAAAATATGCTTTATATAGTTATTTACAAGATTTCATTGGAAAGCTGAGAAAATGTCCTATCAGTTCATTTACAAATATCTTTTAGTTAAGTGTACTAAATGAAAAAAAGTATACAATAAGTGCCATACTTTTTCGATTAGAGCTGGTATTAGTGAAAATGAGATAAAAATATCCAAGTTGAATAACCCAAACTCATGAAAATAAGAAAAGGTATCATGTCAAAGAACGAATTGTGCAGCTCTTCAAGACTAACAATCTGAATTATTAAAATGATGAGGTTAACTATTAGGACTTTCAAGAAATGACCGAAAAATCGATTAAAATTGTTTAATTTTCAATAAATTACTTTGAAAACGCTAATTTCATTAGCTGAAAAATGTGAAGGCAACCCTCAATGCGAAATGTTCTTACCTTCCCAGTGGACCTAAAATATTTCAAATACAAAGTATACTTTTTGAGTTAGAGGTATTTTAAGACAAATAAGTTTTTAACACAAAAAGTTCAATAACTTTGTAATGATTGAGAATTGATGGTATGTAGCAGAACGATTTTTTTCTCCAAATATGACAGTCAATCACCCTTCGAGAGGTTCTTAACCATGAACCAAACACCCTGTATACTTACCAAGTGTAATTAGAATGAAAGATATTTCCATAATATTATATTGTAGCTATTAAATCACAGTTTGGAGAAATGAGAAAGGCACAATTGCACCTCTAGGTGGATTAAAACAGGTTTTTATTATTGTATTGCTTCATAAGGATGAAGCAAAACTTTTAATACCAATTGATGCACTGGTAAGCAATTGTATGGTAAGTAATAAAAAGAATGATATAGTGCATCGCTCATATCGGTCTCTACGACGGTCTACAGTAATGTTACAATACTTTTCACGAGACGGTTGTTTGAAATTTCACAGAGATTTGACGACGTGCTTGTTTTGCTCCAGTGTTTTCTCGTGTTTGTTGTTGGATTATGCAAACAAAAAAATCTTTTCTGCGAATGTAGTTCATTTGATGTTGTACCAAAACGACAATCTTGTTGGACGCCGAGCTGAAAAAAGTCCCATTGAGAAACGTCAAATGAGATAAACAAAGAAATCTGTTAATCAGAAATATTTCTTGGAATGCCCAATAAGAACATAATGAACAACATAAGAACAACTCATGTTTCACATATGCAATCTAAAACTTGTGTATGAAAACCACATCACTCTATTCGATATTTCGCTTCGCTCAACCGCGCATATTTTTTCGTTTTTTAACCGAGTTTGATTAGGGAATGTATCACAACAACTTAGCTAAACTATTGATATCAATTGATGCACTGGTAATTATCTGTATATTGAGTAATAAGCAACATAGTACGTCAAGTCCCTACGATGTTCTACAGTGATACACACACAAGTGCCGTTTGCACAAATGCCTCCACGGCCATGTCTAAAGTTTTCAGAAAAAGCTATTAAAGCATTTATAACTATTTTCAATTCAGAAGTATATTGTATTTTCTGCATGAATTTTTGCTGTCTGTTTTAAGACTATTAATTTAAACACATTTCTTTTTTTACTTTTTGCTGTCTGTTTTAAGAATATTAATTTAAACATGTTTTTTTACATTTTAGTGCAGAACGTTGCACTTGCGTTTTCCATCCTAGAACGTTGCAGTGGGGTACAAACGCACCCCACGCGTTTGATCGCCATTTTCGCAGGTAAGAATGGAAACAGAGGAAATGTAAGTTAAGGCAGCAAGGACAGGTTTCCAAATTGAAACCCTAAAGCGAAAGCATGAAGCCATCCAGAGCCAACTCCATGCTTTCGTCATACAGCAGCAGCAACAACAACAACAACAACAACATCAGCAGCAACCACAGCTATGGCCAGAGCCACGCACGTGTATACCAGAGACATAGCGTCAGCATTAAGGACACCCGAAACTGCACACACAGGCGACTGAATGTATTTCGCGAAGTAGGGACTTTTTGTTAGCCATGCGAGGCCTCTGTACATCATAGAACGTTTAATAAAATCACTTCAGTTTGTACGCTCGACCCGTTAACACGTATTTTAATCTTTTTAAAAACTAACTTCACAATCCATAGTTCTTAATTGGCGCAATCGGCGCAGATCTAGTGTCGCGAGTGTAATTTCCGGAACATTTCCATCTTCGGCGGGATACTGAAGATTCGTGCTATTACGGCGACAAAGATCTGGAGCTTCCACAGACGGAGGAACACCGTCACGTCAAGTAAGTAATTTTAAACCTTTTAATAACCGAAATTAAAAGAACTCGGTAGTCACTTCTAGAAAAAAACAAAGTGCTATCGATTCTAAAACCAATAATCACTACTAATTAAGAGGTTCTAGCCCCGACCACCGGTAAGCGAAAACCTGTAATATCACAAAAGTGTGTTACTAACATAAAATTTTTAAACAAATAAAAAACAACCCATGCTAACACGAGCAATGGAAGCAGAATTAAACAACCGCGTAACAGAATTGACGCGACAATTAGAGGAGCAGAGACTCCAAATTAACGAGCTAATATCTTCGCAAGTAGTGGTTAGTGAAAGGCAACATCCATTAGCGCTAACGCTGCCACCGCAAGCGCCGGTGTACGACCCATATCGGATTCCCGATATAGTCAAATTAATCCCGACCTATAGTGGGGAACCAGCACTATTGGTCACTTGGTTAGAATCAGTGGACCAAAAACTCCAATTTGCCCAAAGAGCAGTGCCTTCAGCGGAAACCCTCTCCGAGGTGATTCCACTATGGACTGGCGTCATTCGTGACAAAATCTTAGGGAAAGCTAACGAGGCTCTAGTAGCCAACCACGCACCAACCGAGTGGGGTGCAATCAAAACTACTTTAAAAGAATTTTTCGGTGATAAGCGTGACTTATCCACGCTTCTGTCAAAAATACCGTATTTAAAACAATCGTCACTAGAGCTAGAAGAGTACTATCGTGAATGTCGGACGCTACTGTCAGACATAAGCGCGAAAATCGCTCTCGATGACTCGTTACGACCTTGCGCAAAGGTAATGATGGATTCATATGAATCCATGGTTACCACCTCGTTCGTAGACGGCTTAAATGACTCCATTTCGTCCCTTGTGCGCACTAGTAGGCTACCAAATTTGCTGGCAGCCTATCAGAGTGCACTAGACCAATTCAATGCGGCACAACGAAGGAAAGAAAAATTTCCTAAACCAAAATTCCCCATGACTAATTCCCCCACCATGCAAAAAAGCCAATATTATCATTCCAACACCAGGCCGGCTTATCCGCAAAAAACTCAGTATCACAATAATAGCACAGGACCCACACAAAATCAATATAATTCTGCTAGACCTACGACCTACTCTTACGATCAATAGGAGCCATAATTAACACCACAACAAACCAATTATTAGTGAACAAGCAAATTATTCCAATGAAACGTAAATACCCTACAACGTGTCAATTGAATTTTCTAGAGAATGAATGGATAACAAAAACTTTTCCAACTACTGCAGAGGCGGGTGACTTTTACTTAGACCAAGACCTCCAAATTGCACCCAACGTTTTTATCCCATCCGGTATATTCCGAGTGGAGGAAAATAAAACTGTTTTTCCTTTTGTTAATGTCGACAAAAGCCCGGTCTGTGTGGATGTAGACACCGAACAGATCATGGTACAGATGAATAATTTTAATGAAATTTAACCTCCCCGTGGGGGAACGCAAAGAGTGGATTCGTTAATTAATACTCTTCGTTTAGATCACCTAAATAGTGAAGAAAAATCAAAAGTTAAACATTTAATTGCTAGACACCCGGGCGTTTTCTACATCTAGGGTACAGACCTTTCATTCTCTGACACAATAAAACACGAAATAAGAACGACCGATGAGCTTCCTACGTACAGTAAAAGTTACAGGTACCCCTACTGCCATAAGCAGGAAGTACAAAGACAAATTAACGACATGCTCACCCAAGGGATTATAAGGCCTAGTACCTCCCCCTGGGTTTCTCCAATATGGATTGTTCCGAAAAAGGCTGATGCCTCAGGACAGCAAAAATGGCGCCTTGTAGTCGACTACAGGAAAGTAAACGAAAAAACTGTAGACGATAAATACCCCTTGCCCAACATTACAGAAATTTTGGACAAGCTCGGTAGGTGCCAATACTTCACTACACTGGACTTAGCATCTGGCTTTCACCAGATCGAAGTTCATCCCAAAGACGTTGAAAAAACAGCTTTCGCAGTAGAAGGAGGATTGTACGAATATTTACGAATGCCCTTCTGGCTTAAAAACGCGCCTGCTACCTTTCAGCGCGTCATGGATCACGTCTTAAGAGACCTTATAGGTAAATGTTGTCTGGTCTACATGGACGACATTATCGTTTTTTCGACTTCTTTACAAGAACACATCGAAAATCTTGAAAAGATATTTAAAGCATTGGAGAAAGTAAATTTGAAAATTCAGCTCGATAAGAGCGAATTCTTGAAAAAAGAGGTTGAGTTCTTAGGTCACGTTGTTACAGACCAAGGAGTCAAACCCAATCCGAACAAATTGACAGCAATACAAAACTGGCCGATACCCAAGAACCAAAAAGAACTAAAAGGTTTTCTTGGAATTTTGGGCTATTATAGACGCTTCATCCGAGACTTTGCAAAAATAACAAAACCCCTTACTGCGCAACTGCGAAAAGGAGAACACGTTGAGCACACTCCGCAGTTTCTAAAAGCATACCACTTGTGTAAAACACTTCTAACGAGCAGCGACATACTGCAATATCCAGACTTTGAACGTCCATTTATTTTAACTACCGACGCAAGCAACTTTGCATTAGGTGCGGTTCTCTCTCAAGGATCCATTGGCAGGGACCGACCAGTCGCGTTTGCGTCACGAACATTAACTAAGTCCGAGGAAAACTACTCGGCTATCGAAAAAGAGTTGCTGGCAATTGTATGGGCAACTAAATACTTCCGACCCTATCTATTTGGAAGGAAGTTTACGCTCTATACCGATCACCAACCCCTAACGTACGCCCTTAACTTGAAAACCCCCAATTCGAAACTAGTAAAATGGAGACTCCAGCTAGCAGAATTCGACTTCGAAATAAAACACCGACCTGGAAGACAAAATGTTTTGGCAGATGGTTTATCTAGAATCCAAAGCTCTGAGATTAACATAAACGAAACTGATTCAGACGCTAGTTCAGTCCATTCAGCGGATACTGATCAATCCGAATTCATTGCATGTACTGAACTTCCAATTAACATGTTCTCTAATCAAATCATTCTAAAATACGGAGATAGTGATTCGGAAGCCTATGAGGAAATCTTTCCCCGAACCTTTCGCCGAACGATCACCAAAGTAGCTTTTGGCATCCCCGTATTGATAAGAATATTTCGAGAATGTATGGACTTGAGAAGGAATAATGGTTTGATGTGTCCAGAAAGCCTAATACCGACCGTACAAGTAGTATACAAGAACAACTTTAGCCGTTGCAAAACTTTCAGGATTAAAATTTCACAGAAACTGTTGATCGACATTACAGAAGAACCCGAACAAGACCTTCTCATAGAACAAACCCATGAAAATGCCCACAGAGGTATAAAAGAAAACAAAGAGGAGATTCTTAGACGGTATTATTTCCCGAACGTAAAACGAAAAGTCAGGAAATACATCATACTTTGCGATATTTGTAACAAAATGAAGTACGAACGGAAACCTTATAAGATAATTCATGGCGAAACTCCCATACCCAAAACACCATTAGACATAATTCACGTGGATATCTTCATCTCCCAACCGTACACATTTCTCTCAACCGTCGACAAACTGACAAGGTTTGGAACACTCATTCCAATTAAGTCAAGATCGATTCCCGATGTCAGGAAAGCTCTTATAAAATACTTTTCCCTCTACGGTTTACCGAAGCTGATTGTATCGGACAATGAACCTGCAATCAAATCTATAGAGGTTAGAGGAATGCTAGCAGACCTGAACATTCAACAGTATTTTGTACCCACTAATCGCAGTGAAACTAATGGTATTGTGGAACGCTTTCACTCCACCAATAGTGAAATTTTCAGATGCAACAAACACAAATTCCCAAATCTCACTAATAAAGAAATGTACCTTATCGCATGCACCCTCTATAACAACACTGTTCATACAGCAACAAAATTGAAACCGAGGGAACTGTTCTATGCTGTACGAGACGGCGAAGAGAGACCTTTCGATATGCAACAGATACTGTAGGCTAAGAACAAACTGTACGACGAGACCGTTGTCCAAATAACTGCCACACAGAAGCAGCAAAATGAACAACGTAATCGTCAACGTGAAGAACCACCTTTCCTAGAACCGGGACAGGAAGTTTACAATCGTTGTCAAGGGGTAAAAAGCAAAAAACAACCCCAATTTCAAAAGGTCACTGTAACTGAAGACCAAATAGAGAGTTACCGCGAAGACGAACAGAAAACTCCATAAGACTAAGATGCGTAGAATCCTGAACTAATACATCTCTATTTCTTTACAGGATTTCACCATGATGGACATCTTGATACTCAATCATTCTAACAAAACTTCTTATAATTTCAGGAAACCAAAATTTTATGCAAATTCATGATTTAAACAACAACCCAGGTTTGTTGGCATTGAATATAGGATATGGCTTTTTACAAATCGGCGAGCACAAAATCTTTCATGTCATCAACCTTGACACGTATGAACCGATTTTTAAAAGGCTTGGCATTATAATAAACGGGCTGAAATCAATTGATGAATTTCAGGACACAGTAGAATCACTGGACATGAAATACAAGAATGCCCATGAAATATATGCCGAATTACTACCTAGAAACCGCAGAAAACGAGGAATACTGAACTTCATTGGAACCGGAATTAAACAAATAACTGGAAACTTAGATAACGATGACTTAACTCTTTTAAATAACGATATCAATCAATTACAGATGGACATTAAAATGCTAGTTATCCAAAACAATGAACAGGTAAAGATTAATATAGTTGCAGGACAGGATAAATACTCTTATAAAAGAATTTAATAAACAGCAAGACGAAATAACCAAAGGCATAATAGCTGCTAGAACTAACTCCAGTAACAGAAACTTTAACTTCCTCAAAGAAATATTCAAGCTCAATTTAAATCTAGATCGCCTGTTGTTACACCTTCGAGACATTCATGAAACCATCCAATTAGCTAGACTCAATATTATTTCAGAAAGAATTCTTTCATTAGAAGAACTAAATTTCGCAAACACAAAACTAGAGGAACAAGGTGTAGGAATCGCAAACGTTGATGAGATTTACGAGTTTTTAGGCTTGAAAGCATTATTCTACCAATCAAAGTTAATATTTATTATTATAGTCCCTTTCTTAGAAAAATCAACATACTTCCATATTTTAGTAGATTCAGTACCAGTAGGGAATGCAACGTTAAAATTACCCAGTCGTGAAGTTATAACCAACGAGATAAACACCTACTTCATCACCGATCGCTGCCAACCCATCAATAAGAAAATTTTATGCAAACTCGACAATCTCCTCAAAGTATCTGACGACAAATGTTTTTCTAAATTACTGAAAGGATCATCAGGCAATTGTCAATTCGAATCCCACACAACCAACACTGAAGTAAGAATGCTAACAAGTAACCACGTCATTTTGAAAAGTGTGACCAATATTACCTCAGACACAACATGCAATGTGCCAAAGAGAAATCTAACCGGCACCTATTTGCTAGAATTCCACAACTGCACCCTTTACGTCAATGGCACTATATTTGCTAACTCTGAAATCACTATACAAGAATCACCCACAATTATTGCATTGAATGGGTTAATAATCGAAAAGCAAAAGGTCGAAACCCCACTGAAGTTGGAGGAAGTACACATTGCCAATAGACGACAAAACGTATACATCTATAAGCATTTCTAGCTTCAGTATCATTTTAGGCTTAATCTGCCTTATCTATTTAATAAGAAAAAAGCAGGTGAATGTAAAAATCTCTCAAAATTTAACCGACCACCAAAACAACACAGCTCAGCAGGAACAAACGAACCAAGACGAACAAGCGAATCGGGACGATTCTTCTTCTCAGGAGGGAGTAGTTAAGGCAGCAAGGACAGGTTTCCAAATTGAAACCCTAAAGCGAAAGCATGAAGCCATCCAGAGCCAACTCCATGCTTTCGTCATACAGCAGCAACAACAACAACAACATCAAGCGCAACCACAGCTATGACCAGAGCCACGCACGTGTATACCAGAGACATAGCGTCAGCATTAAGGACACCCGAAACTGCACACACAGGCGACTGAATGTATTTCGCGAAGTAGGGACTTTTTGTTAGCCATGCGAGGCCTCTGTACATCTTAGAACGTTTAATAAAATCACTTCAGTTTGTACGCTCGACCCGTTAACACGTATTTTAATCTTTTTAAAAACTAACTTCACAATCCATAGTTCTTAATTTGTATAATGCATCATTTTCTTCATTTTTTAATTGCGAAAACAGCTGTGTAAGTGAAAGTACGGAATTTGTTGAATGGCTTGAATAAAAAAGTGGAAAAATCGCGGTTTTGACTTTTTTCACAAAAAAACTACAACTTTGCGAATTTTCAGAAGAAGACGTGGGGTACATTTGTACACCAGTGCAACGTTCAAGGGTTAAATTAGAATTCTTGGATTAAATTGTACACTTATATAAAAACAGCTATTTTCAGAGGCGCGTTAAAATACTGGAAGTAAATCACCATGTTTTACAGTAAATATACACTTTTGTGTTTTCCCTCTACTGAAACCATGCTGATTGCATAATGTGAAATATATTTTCTTGAGTTTAAATATTCAATATGGATTCATTGTGGGATCAAAAATTTTAAATTCGACAATCATTTGGAAATAAACTTAGCTAGAACATGTTTTTTATGAAATCGTGTTCAATTTGTTTTTGCAGTAAACTTTCTGCCATTGCCGTGGCAACACGTTCTATCCATTAACTTTTGGATTGCTAATAATACTGCGTGTCAAACATCCTGGACAAGTGTTTAATCGAGTACAGTAATTGTGCATGAGAAAATATTGAAAAGAAAACTTGTTCTATATCATACCTCAACGTGCCTTTTTTGGGTCGTACAGTAGGTAGTGATTTAAGTATTCAAAACAAAATTCTTTATTCCACATCCACTTTCTGTTGGAACTTTTTTCTCGTGGGTGTTTCGTTAGAGCATTCAAAGTAAGTAAGTTAGTATCATCGACTATCAAATTCTGAGCGTTGGCATAAGACCTTTTAAACATGTTCTTTTGTTTGTCCCGTAGTTGCTTGGCTTTCTTAAATATAAACAGGGCATAATTCATCGTTGCTATGAAAAGAATCACATCGGAAACAAATGTTATCCGTGATCTGACACTCCATATTTTCATGGCCCATTTATTACATCGAATAGGATTGGAACAGTATTTCACTGTGTGGCCGATTTGCCTATAATGTCGACAAATCATCGGTTTTTGTTGAAACATCCGATTGGGTAAGATGACACGCTGTATTTGTCAGCAGTTCGGCAGTTCTGATACAACACCATCAGTTTCTACCCGATCGGACGTTGCAAATATCCGAAGTGGGAATATCTGAATCTGAACTTTTCAACAAACCGTTTGCTTCTTTGCGACTGTCTATTGTAATTTTTATTTTCTGGAATAAGTTGGATTTGAATGTTTCGTGTTCCACTCGTCAGTAACTAACACCAACTTACTGTTAGACGATACATCCAAACTAACACCAAATTGTCATTAGTAAGACATTAAATCCAAACAGTTCATTTTCTCGTTGTTCATTTTCTCTATCTCCACAATAGACTTATATTTTCTGTGTCGAGAATCTGCAATTTGGAACACATTGATGGGAGACTGTCTTTGTCTGATTAAAAAAATTAATGGTGCGACAGCACATTTCGGGTAAAGTTTAATCCGCGTAATTGCTGGAGAATCATTTTTCACTTCAGAAAACAGGTTCATACGATGCTTATCAACACAGTTCCTCGACACTTCTAATCATAGATATTATGATCCATGCGCTATTTTTTAACAATTGAATAGCAGAGTTGTATCAAAGACCTAAGCAAATGAGGAACTGAACTAACCGCTTTGGATGTTGTGAATAGACTGCAGGTCATGTTGTTAAATATTCTTATATGCGGTGTTGCTAAATATGATTATTTTTACTTCAAATTCCAATATAGTTTCATTTCCTAGACTTTCTTTCTAAAAAGCCCATTTTTAATTTTTTTAAGAAAAACCGATTTAGTCCACCTAGCAGTAAGATGAGACATTTCTTACACATTTCACTATTGGGTTAGTTTGCAGAACTCACGAGAAGTAGGCACCCAGCTAGAGGTGGGATGAAAACAGTTTCTAGTCTTGCACGAATAAAATCTCGAATAAACTGAATAAATTATAGAAATCAACAAAACGACCGAAATAAAAAAGTAAAGCAAAAAATGAAACAATAGGTTTTTAAATTCATAAAATGAGCAGAAAAATTAATGGAAATCAAAATTATAATATACACGAATCAAATTAGATTAGGTTATTACATAAAAATTAAGATTATATTTAGAAATAGTTATAAGATTAATAGAATAAATTGACTCATACTAACAAATTGAATAAAATAAAACGAATGACTGAACATGAAATGCATAAAATTAAAGATATGAATAAAATGTTGTTAAATATTCTTATATGCGGTGTTGCTAAATATGATTATTTTTACTTCAAATTCCAATATAGTTTCATTTCCTAGACTTTCTTTCTAAAAAGCCCATTTTTAATTTTTTTAAGAAAAACCGATTTAGTCCACCTAGCAGTGAGATGAGACATTTCTTACACATTTCACTATTGGGTTAGTTTGCAGAACTCACGAGAAGTAGGCACCCAGCTAGAGGTGGGATGAAAACAGTTTCTAGTCTTGCACGAATAAAATCTCGAATAAACTGAATAAATTATAGAAATCAACAAAACGACCGAAATAAAAAAGTAAAGCAAAAAATGAAACAATAGGTTTTTAAATTCATAAAATGAGCAGAAAAATTAATGGAAATCAAAATTATAATATACACGAATCAAATTAGATTAGGTTATTACATAAAAATTAAGATTATATTTAGAAATAGTTATAAGATTAATAGAATAAATTGACTCATACTAACAAATTGAATAAAATAAAACGAATGACTGAACATGAAATGCATAAAATTAAAGATATGAATAAAATGAATCAGATAAATCAAATGAATCAAATGAATCAAATGAATCAAATGAATCAAATGAATCAAATGAATCAAATGAATCAAATGAATCAAATGAATCAAATGAATCAAATGAATCAAATGAATCAAATGAATCAAATGAATCAAATGAATCAAATGAATCAAATGAATCAAATGAATCAAATGAATCAAATGAAACAAATGAATCAAATGAATCAAATGAATCAAATGAATCAAATGAATCAAATGAATCAAATGAATCAAATGAATCAAATGAATGAATGAAATGAAATGAATCAAATGAATCAAATGAATCAAATGAATCAAATGAATCAAATGAATCAAATGAATCAAATGAATCAAATGAATCAAATGAATCAAATGAATCAAATGAATCAAATGAATCAAATGAATCAATGAATCAAATGAATCAAATGAATCAAATGAATCAAATCAATCAAATGAATCAAATCAATCGAATAAATCAAATGAATCAAATGAATCACGTGAATCACATGAATCAAATTAATTAAATGAATCAAATGAATTAAATGAATCAAATTGATTTAATTCATCCAGTGAATGCAATGAATCAAATTAATGAAATGGATCAAATGAATAAAAAGAATGGATGAACAAAATGAATAAAGTAAAAAATAAATGAAATGCATAAATAAAACAAACGAATCAAATAAACAAAATGAGCTGAAGTGATAAAATGAATAAAAAGAAGAAAATGAGCAGAATTAAATGCATTGATTAAAATGAAAAATTGAACAACAGTAAAAGGCTATAAATTAATATAAAGAAATAAATTGAATCAAATAAATTATTTGGATGAAATGATTAAAACTGAAAAAGTAGTCAAATTATTAAAATGGAGAAACTGAACAAAATGAATAAACTGGAAAAAATGAATAAAATGCATACAATGAAAAAAATTAGTTAAATGAATTATATGAGTAAAATGCACAAAAAGAATAAACTGATCAGAGTGAATCCAAAGAATGAAACCAATAAAATAAGTAAAATGAACGCAGATGAACAAAACGAATAAATGCGGAATGAATTAATTAATTAAAATGAAATGGTCATATATTTGAAGCCAAAAACATTTTTGAATAAAGAAAAAGAATAAACCGGATTGTACGAATTTGAAAACCATTGCATCAGAAAGTTATGAAATGTTTTTGAAAATCCCATCTTCTGAGAAAAGGCTAATAAATATGCAATGGACTTTCTAGGGCTTCCATCTTTTTTTGGTTTTATTCTTTTTGTTTTCATGCTTCTTTACTTGACGAATTCGAAGTTTAATTTTTGGTCACATATTCCCGAAAAAAGATTTATGTGCAGAACATAATTTACTGGTCCAGTATTTTAACGCGCAATTGAATATAGTAAAGTGAGACAAGGTCACATGTGCTTTCAAGCCCCTTGAACAGAGAACGACAGAGGGAGAATGCGATTCGTGAATGAGACAGGTAGATATTTCAAAGTTTTTATTTGAAGTAAATAGTGTGAAATGTCTAGGCTATGGCGATTGCATAAAAGCCGTGTTTGTATTGTTTCGTTCGGAATTCTCGTGCAGGAAATATGGATAAATAAGTCCTATACAGACCAATACTGCGAAAAAGAAATGATTCAAACTACTCAGTATATCCAAATATGGACGACGATAAGTTAGAAGACACATTGTAGTTGCATCCCCCATCGAGAATGGGTACTGTGGGAGACTTCTTTTCCTGGATCTGGTTTGTGGATATTTTTGGTCTTGATCCGTTATTTTTCATGAAAGTTCGTACCAATACAACGAATGTGCAGCTGATACAACTCATGGTTCTTTCGCCTGCGCAACGTTCCGTCTTCCATCTGCACGCCACCATAGATGGTACGCAACACCTTTCGTTCGAAAACTCCAAGGGCGCGTTGGTCCTCCACGAGCATAGTCCAGGTCTCGTGGCCATAGAGGACCACCGATCTAATCAGCGTCTTGAAGATAATCAACTTCGTGCGGCGGCGAATTTTGTTCGACCGGAGTGTCCTCTGGAGTCCAAAGTAGGCACGATTTCCCACTAAGATCCGTCTCTGAATTTCTCTGCTGTTATCATTGTCGTCGGTTGCCAGTGAACCCAAATACATGAATTCGTCGACCATCTAGATTTCGTCACCGTCAATCCGAACTCGGGTGGGAGGTTCACATTGTCGTCTCTAGAACCTCTTCCTCTCATGTATTTTGTCTTCGAAACGTTGATGGCAATTCCAATCCTGCTGGCTTCAGCTTTCAGTCTTTGAGCATATATTTCATTCAAAATTCAATAGAGATACGAATAGTTTAAATATCGCACGCGGAATGTCTCTTTTGAAAATTTCCATCGTCAAACTTTCATATTACCCAGTTAAGCCAAATATTTTTCTGATATAGCCATGAATTTGCTTAATTATAGTGTAGATACAGGCTTTGAATACAATTGAATTAAAGTTGAGTTGATGTAGCAGCAGACAAAAAATAGTTTTGTTTTCTCAAACCTTCGCAATTACAATTAATAAATATTTCAGATTGGCAGAAGATCTTATCACACAACTTAGAAATGCATACAGAAATAGCTAGATAGATGCGATAGAAGAGAGACAGTGAGAGAAAGAGAGAGAGTGAGATGGGGGGGGGGGGGGGGCGTGTGAGGAATGGCAAATGATGGTTAATGCAGTGACATTATTTTTATAGGTATATTATTATGATATATTGATTCTTACATTCTTATCATAAATAATGTAAGTAGTAATTTTTGCGCCATAACCAGTATTACCTAAATCTTGCAAAAGAGCTAAATTTTCGCTAGATTTTTGGGCTTCAAACATACAGTTGCTTTCGGTGACGCCACAAGTATAATTATATTAGAAATCTTTTATCTCACTACTAGGTGAATTACTTGTTGATCTGTGTATTGATATAACATCCAACATTTCTCTCATGATTGAACGCAATGCCTCATCCAAGGAATAAATACTAGAACTCACCGTTTCTTTATCAACACATTATTTTGTCTTTGAAGTGAACTTATATATTGATTTTTGAGAAATAGTTCATTTATTATAAAGGTAATTCACAAAATGTTCTCAACATCGAATTCCTTGAATCACGTAGATATGTTTTCATACCCCGATATTCAAAATCGGTTTAGTTTTGCCCCTAAAACACCAGTAAAGCAATTCTCTGTATGAAACAATCTCATTTTTAATTAGTGGAAATTGGCAAGCGAGGACTAAAAATACAAAATGTCTAATATCTCCGCCGCTCGTGCACGGAAAGGTATTTTTACAAGCTTTCTATTTATGTGCAATTTGTGGGACAATATTATATTGTTCGAAAGTTATTCGGAAAAAACCTGCTGTGTTTTGACAAAATCGCCCATATCTCAGAAAGTAAACAACATATCGAAAATCAAAAATAATAGTGTCAAATGGCAACGTTAGGCCTTTCATTTGAAACTGATTTCATTAAGATCGGTTCAGCCATTGCTGAGATAATTACATGACAATTTGTACATACATACATACACACATACACACACACACACACATACAGACATTGTCTCAATTTGTCGAGCTGAGTCGATTGGTATATGAGACACGGCCCTCCGGGCCTCGGAAAAAGTTGTCAAAGTTTGAGCGAATCCTATACATTTCTTTTGTAAGAAATGTAAAACCGTAAATGAAAGAAAATCCTGCATCATGGAGAAACCATCAGTAAAAAAAATTCTAACTGTAACTTTAAACATATTTTTAAATATCATTGGGGAACCCGGGGCTATTAAAGACCGTAGATTCATTAATTTTGACAGCTGAATCTCATTCTTCAGTTTTTTTTAGAAAGGAATTAGCACGGGTTTTTGCCATCCTCAAAACAAAAATCATTATATTTTATTCTATTCTATTCTAACCCTTACACAGCCAGTATTGAAAATCATCCTGGAAAACACTGCTGTGATTCTGTAGTGTTTTTCTTGTCAATATTAACATTCGAAGCATATTTTTAGTTGCCGCGAACATTAAAACGGCCAGGCCTACTCAAAATTAGACGGCAATTAAATTATTCATTTAATGAATACTTTAGATAACGAATTATTTTGAATCTTAAAGGAGGAAGAAACGAGGACAACTGTACCGACCGTTACAGTTTAAAGGGGATATAAGAAATCGTTGGGAGTGACTTGGTTAAGAAGGTTAATGTCACTCCTTTCGTCCTTTGGGATGGGACAGAGGTATTTACACCTCGCCCTGGCTAATACGCCTAGGTTGAAGCGCTTTTGCTCGCTCTCTGATAATTTGGGATTAGGGCGCAAAAGCCAAACATCAAAGCTCGCCCTAAGGGAAACTCCCTGGAAACCGACTACTCGAGCAAACACAATTAATAGCAGCCAACGAAAGATAAAACCTTTCAGTTCTGCTTACCATCAACAACTTTAATGCGAGTAACGGTTGGCCCAAAATGCCACTCAAAACGAACCTCGACAGTCGGGTCCTACGCCCAAATTAAAAAAAAACCTGTTTTAATCCACCTAGCGGTGCAATTGTGTCTTTCTCAATCATGAACACGAGAGTTTTTTAGTTGCTTATATTTATTAAAAGCTTTCAAAAGTATACATTACAATTTTATTATACATGACTTGACAACTATATACAAGAAAAGAAATCATTTTTCGAGTTCTAAAATTTTGCAAAAAAAAGACCAGCCACAGTAATATTGAATTGAAAAACCTGTTTTAATCCACCTAGCGGTGCAATTGTGCCTTTCTCAATCATGAGCACGAGAATGTTCGCGTTGTTTATATTCATTAAAAGCTTTCAAATGTATATATTACATTTTATTATTATACGCGTCATGACAACTATATACAAGAAAAGAAATCATTATTCGAGTTTTAAAATTTTGTAAAGGAAAAAAATTTGTAAAATTAAAAACAGCCGCGGTAATATAAAACTGAAAAAAGGTGCGAAATCAGCAAAGTCCCAAAAAGTCGATTTTTATGAAAAAATTTTTTTTCAGGATGACATAAAATCTCGACGTTTCATGCATTTTAAAGATGTTTGGCATCAAAAATACGAATTCGATTTCTGAAATCTCATTCCTTTGAGTTCCGGCTTATATGGGAATTTCATATGTGACCGGACGGTACAGTCTATATTTCCGGAACCATATAAGCGATCCGTTCGAAATTTTATAGACATCTGTGGGGATAATATAGCTATCATTTGGGACTAAGTTTGTGAAAATCGGCATAACCATTTCCGAGAGACTGATATGAGTTTGCTAGTTTTGAAAGATGGCCACTTTTCCCGGGCACTTCCGGAACCGTCTATGGTGGTCAATGTAGTCAACGAAAGTTTGTTTGGCCGTCGGTGACCTAGAACTGCAAATTTAAGTTGTTTGAGAGACATTTTAGCGAAATTTTTACCTTTTTTGCTTTCATCGGAGTATCGGTTTGAATCACAATTTGCTATGTGATCGCACGCCACAACCCGTAACTCCGGAACCGGAAGTCGGTTCGGGATAAAATTTAATAGCCCTTTACGGGGACGCAACATCTTTCATTTGAGACTAAGTTTGGTTGAATCGGTCTAGCCATCTCCGAGAAATCGATGTGACTGTTATTCTGAATTTGGATACTTCCGCCGTGGCTTCCAGAACCGATGATGGAGGCCAATGTGGCCAATAAGACTTTGACTAGATGTTAATACTACAAATCGAAGCAGTAGTGGTCACATTTTGGAAAAATTTTCACCTTTATACATTCATTGCAGAATTTATTAAAATCGACATTTTCTGCGTGATCGTGCTCACCACCCTGTAATTCCGGAAACGGTAGTCAAATCCATCAGAAATTCAATAACAGCCTATGGGAACGTTGTATCTTTCATTTGAGACTAAGTTTGTCAAAATCGGTTCAGCCATCTCTGAGAAAAATGAGTGACATTTTTGGTCACATACACACACAGACGCACATACACACATACATGCATACACACATACATACACACGCACAGACATTTGCCGAACTCGACGAACTGAATCGAATGGTATATGTCACTCGGTCCTCCGGGCCTCCGTTAAAAAGTCGGTTTTCAGAGCAATTGTAAAAAGGTGCGAAATCGGTATAGTCCCAAAAAGTCGATTTTTATGAAAAATGAGTGACATTTTTGGTCACATACACACACAGACGCACATACACACATACATGCATACATACACACGCACAGACATTTGCCGAACTCGACGAACTGAATCGAATGGTATATGTCACTCGGCCCTCCGGGCCTCCGTTAAAAAGTCAGTTTTCAGAGCAATTGCAATACCTTTCTATTAAGAACGGTAAAAAGGTGCGAAGTCGGCTATGTCCCAAAAAGTCGATTCTTAAAAAAAAAAATTCGAGATAAAATAATATCTCGACGTTTCATGCATTTTAAAGATATTTGGCATCAAAAATACGAATTTGATTTCTGAAATTTCATGCCCTCCCCCCTTGAAAAAAAAAAAAATTGTGCTCCGGCTTATATGGGAATTTTATATGTGACCGGACGGTTTAGTCTATATTTCCGGAACCATATAAGCGATCCGAACGATCCGAATTTTATAGACATCTGTGGGGATATTATAGCTATCATTTGGGACTAAGTTTGTGAAAATCGGCCCAACCATTTCCGGGAAACCGATGTGAGTTGTACCGTTGTACCTTTCATTTGAGACTAAGTTTGTTAAAATCGGTTCCGCCATCTCTGAGAAAAATGAGGCTTTTAGTCACACACACAGACGCACATACATACACATACATACATACACACGCACAGACATTTGCCGAAATCGACGAACTGAATCGAATGGAATGTCACCCGGCCCTCCGGGCCTCCGTTAAAAAATCGGTTTTCAGAGCAATTTCAATACCTTTCTATTGAGAAAGGCAGAAAGGCGCGCAATCGGCAATGTCCCAAAAAGTCGATTTTCATAAAAAAAATTTTCGAGATAACATAAAATCTTGACGTTTCATGCATTTTAAAGATGTTTGGCATCAAAAATACGAATTCGATTTCTGAAATTTCATGCCCCCTTGAAAAAAAAATTTTGAGCTCCGGCTTATATGGGAATTTCATATGTGACCGGACGGTTTAGTCTATATTTCCGCAACCATATAAGCGATACGTGCGAAATTTTATAGACATCTGTGGTTATATTATAGCTATCATTTGGGACTAAGTTTGTGAAAATCGGCCCAACCATTTCCGGGAAACTGATGTGAGTTCATTAATTTTGAAAGATGGCCGCTTTTTCCGGGCACTTCCGGAACCGTCATTGGTGGTCAATGTAGTCAACGAAAGTTTGGTTGGCCGTCGGTGACCTAGAACTACAAATTTAAGTTGTTTGAGAGACGTTTTAGCGAAATTTTTACCTTTTTTGCTTTCATCGCAGTATCGGTTTGAATCGCAATTTGCTATGTGATCGCACGCCACAACTCGTAACTTCAGAACCGGAAGTCGGATCAGTATGAAATTTAATAGCCATGTACGGGGGCGCAACACCTTTTATTTGAGACTAAGTTTGGTTGAATCGGTCTAGCCATCTCAGAGAAACCGATGTGACTGTTATTTTAAATTTGGATACTTCCGCCGTGGCTTCCGGAACCGATGATGGTGGCCAATGTAGCCAAAGAGACTTTGAATGGCTGTTAGTGACCTAATACTACAAATCGAAGTAGTTGTGGTTACATTTTGGAAAAAAATTTCACCTTTATGCATTCATTGCAGAATTTATTAAAATCGACATTTTCTGCGTAATCGTACTCATCACCCTGTAATTCCGGAACCGGAAATCGTATCTATTAGAAATTCAATAGCAGCCTATGGGAACGGTGCACCTTTTATTTGAGACTAAGTTTGTCAAAATCGGTTCCGCCATCTCTGAGAAAAATGAGTGACATTTTTGGTCGTATACACACAGACGCACATACATACACACATACATACACACGCACATAAATTTGCCGAACTCGACGAACTGAATCGTATGGTATATGTCACTCGGCCCTCCGGGCCTGTGTTAAAAAGCCGGTTTTAAGAGCAATTGCAATACCTTTCTATTGAGAAAGGCAAAAACGTATCGCAATAGAAATTTAAAATATGAAAATGGTGTCAAGATAAACTGCTGATTCTACTACCTTACCTGTATTTACAACACGCTCCACCTGTGTTCATCTCCGTCAGTGTCGTCTATAGTCTGGAAACGACGCTGACGCAAACACAAGAAATGTATGAAACGCATACACACATATCGGCTGTACACGAATAACGTTCATTACTTTATTTTTGTATACAGCGAATGTGCGCTACTAAATCATTCAGATGAGTTAAATCATTTCGCTAAATAATCTACGAAAGCGAATGATTATATTTAAAAAAACCTGTTTTAATACACCTAGAGGTGCAATTGTGCCTTTCTCATTTCTCCAAACTATGATATAATAGCTGGTTCGTACAATATAACATTATGGAAATGTCTTTCATTCTTATTACACTTGGTAAGTATATATAAGAGCACGTTTTTGCATTCATCGCGGTATCGGTTTGAATCGGAGTTTTCTATATGATCGCACTCCACAACCCATAACTCCGGAGCCGGAAGTCGGATGGAGATGGAATTTAATATCAGTGTCTGGGGACGCAACACCTTTCATTTGAGACTAAGTTGATCAAATCGGTCTAGCCATTTTCGAGAAACCAATATAACCGTTATTCTGAATTTGGATACTTCAGGATCCGTCGATGGTGGCCAGTGTGGCCAAAGAGACTTTGAATGACTGTTGGGGACCTAGATCTACAAATTCAACAGTTGTGTTTACATTTTGGAAAAAAAATCACCTCTTTACATTCATCGCAGAATTCGTTAGAATCGGGATATGCTGCGTGATCGTACGTATCACCCTGTAATTCAGGAACCAGAACTCGGATCCACACAAAATTCAACAGCAGCTGATGGACATTTAATTTAAAATTAAGTTTGTCAAAATCGGTTCAGAAAATTCCGAGAAACCGATGTGGACAAATCAACAAATTTTGTTTTGTAACCATACTCTTCAACTCGTAATCCGGAACAAGATGTCGGTTGAAAATGAAATTCAATAGCAACCTATGGGAATATTATACCTTTCATTTCAATCTTAGTTTGTAAAAATCGGTTCAGCCATCTCCGAGAAACCGATGGGTACATTTTGTAAACAAATCCGAACATACTCACACATACATACATACATATATACATACATACATACATACATACATACATACATACATACATACATACATACATACATACATACATACATACATACATACATACATACATACATACATACATACATACATACATACATACATACATACATACATACATACATACATACATACATACATACATACATACATACATACATACATACATACATACATACATACATACATACATACATACATACATACATACATACATACATACATACATACATACATACATACATACATACATACATACATACATACATACATACATACATACATACATACATACATACATACATACATACATACATACATACATACATACATACATACATACATACATACATACATGCATACATACATACATACATACATACATACATACATACATACATACATACATACATACATACATACATACATACATACATACATACATACATACATACATACATACATGCATACATACATACATACATACATACATACATACATACATACATACATACATACATACATACATACATACATACATACATACATACATACATACATACATACATACATACATACATACATACATACATACATACATACATACACACATACATACACACAGATATTTTGCGATCTCGGCGAATTGAGTCGAATGTTATATGAGACTCGGCCCTCCGGGCCTCGGTTAGAAAGTCGGTTTTTGGAGCAATTGCATAACCTTTCTATATAAGAAAGGCAAAAGAATAATATTTAATCAGCATGAGTTCAATGTTATCTTCATGTGATTTTAATTTGGAAAGGTTGGTGGAATGGATTTGAACAGTGGAGGATGCGTCAGAAATCCTTCATCTTATTTCGGTATACGGGGTGGATGAAGGAAATGCGGGCGTGAGGGTGGTCCAAGAGGAGGGGAGTGATGAAGGAGGGAGGTTTAAGGGCAAGGCGGGGGGGGGGAGGGGCGGCGACGCAATACTCAACTGCATATTTTGCCTTCCATTTGAGACTTGGTTTGAGAATTTCGGTTCAGTCATCACCGAAGAACCGATGTGACTTTAATTGTGGAATATGCCCGGAATTCCGGACTACCGGAATCGTCGATAGTGGACAATATATTCAAAGAATGTTTGATTGGCAATCAGTGATCTAGATCTGCGATTAGAAGTAATTTGATGACCATTTCAATAGTTTTTGGTCTCTGATGTATTACGATTGTACCGTTTTATATGGGAAATTCCAGTGTATCCTTACTAACACCCCTGTAACTCCGAAAGCAAGAGTCAGAACCGAATGAAATTCAGCAGCAGTGAATGGCATTACTGTATCTTTCATTTGAAATCAAGTTTGTAAAAATCGGTAGAGAATTCGTTGTGGAATGGGTGTGATATTGGCTTAGGAACTTGGCGGGTTCCCCGGGGGCGTCATGAACCGTCATAGGTGGCCAATGTGGTCAAAGCTGCTTTGATTGATCATACATATATACATACATACATACATACATACATACATACATACATACATACATACATACATACATACATACACACAGATATTTTGCGATCTCGGCGAATTGAGTCGAATTTATTATGAGACTCGGCCCTCCGGGCCTCGGTTAGAAAGTCGGTTTTTGGAGCAATTGCATAACCTTCCTATATAAGAAAGGCAAAAGAATAATATTTAATCAGCATGAGTTCAATGTTATCTTCATGTGATTTTAATTTGGAAAGGTTGGTGGAATGGATTTGAACAGTGGAGGATGCGTCAGAAATCCTTCATCTTATTTCGGTATACGGGGTGGATGAAGGAAATGCGGGCGTGAGGGTGGTCCAAGAGGAGGGGAGTGATGAAGGAGGGAGGTTTAAGGGCAAGGCGGGGGGGGGGGGGAGGGGCGGCGACGCAATACTCAACTGCATATTTTGCCTTCCATTTGAGACTTGGTTTGAGAATTTCGGTTCAGTCATCACCGAAGAACCGATGTGACTTTAATTGTGGAATATGCCCGGAATTCCGGACTACCGGAATCGTCGATAGTGGACAATATATTCAAAGAATGTTTGATTGGCAATCAGTGATCTAGATCTGCGATTAGAAGTTATTTGGTGACCATTTCAATAGTTTTTGGTCTCTGATGTATTACGATTGTACCGTTTTATATGGGAAATTCCAGTGTATCCTTACTAACACCCCTGTAACTCCGAAAGCAAGAGTCAGAACCGAATGAAATTCAGCAGCAGTGAATGGCATTACTGTATCTTTCATTTGAAATCAAGTTTGTAAAAATCGGTAGAGAATTCGTTGTGGAATGGGTGTGATATTAGCTTAGGAACTTGGCGGGTTCTCCGGGGGCGTCATGAACCGTCATAGGTGGCCAATGTGGTCAAAGCTGCTTTGATTGATCATTAGTGATCCAGACCCGCAGAGTTATGTAATGTTACATCAATTTTAATATGTTTTACATCATTTGAACATCATGGTGGTACCAGTTTATATGGGAATTTGCTGTGTGACCGCACTCTTCAACCCGTAACTCCGGAACCGGAAGTTGGATCAACTAAAAATTCAATAGCAGCTTATGGGAGCGTTATACCTTTCAGATGAAACTAAGTTTGCGAAAATTGGTTCAGCCATCTCTGAAAAATTGTGAGTTTAAATGACACACACACATACACACACACATACACACACACATACACACACACATACATACACACAACTCCGCTAGCGAATGACGGATCTCAATAGTAGCATGTCTGTAATAACATACGTACATGGAACTATTGAGAACCAGAGCTACAGGTCCAAAGCCCTGGTAAAGGAGGATGGTTGTGATGATCTGGGCCGAGATCACCACGTAAAGCAAGGTAGGGCATAACCCCAATTCCAAGGCGTGAAGCGACCCGTGCCGAGGGATGAGTGATCGAGGGGGTGAAAAAGATGCTCGATCGTTAACGGAGCCTGTGGGGTACCTGGGCAAACCCCACAGTAAGCGTCCCTTACCACGTTAATGCGGAGCTCTGACGTGGCGGACATTTATTCTCGCGCGACTCGTGGGTACTTACATGGAGAACAAAAATAAAAACAACAAACAGTCGGAGGTGCCAAACCCCTTCACTAGAGGTGGTTTGGCGAGGTCTCCCCCCCCCGTGGGGAGAGTAGTGGAGCGATGAGTGCTGCATCTGAAAGCACCAGTGACCCCCCAGCAGCGGTAGGCAATAGCCCTACCAATGCACCGGAGGGGCCACTATCTGCGATGCGCAAAGTAGCGAAGCAACTCGATTCAATAATCGATTTCGCTAGCGCAAAGCAGAATATAGCCAAGGAGTTGAAGTTGAGCCTCCTGGAGCTCCGGAAAGCTGTTCGTGTCGCAAGACATGAACAGCAGGCCTATGCTAAGAGGGTGGAATGTCGGGAGAGGCCCGACAGAGAAACCCAGACAGTGGCCTCCAATAGGGAGGAAAGAGAGAAGGTCGGTTAGAGGTTCACAGACAGTGGCCTTTACCTTCTACGGAGCAGCCACGTCGATCGGAGCGGCGACCGAGTTCCCCTCGAAGGGAAAAGGAAAGGGCAATCGCAAGACGGCATCGAACGCGAAGCGCCCTAGGAAGTCGCCAGGCGAGGGTGCCAAAACCGACACCACTCGGCGTGCAACCGTTAAGGTCAAACGCCGTTTGGGCGAGGTAAGCGAGGGCGAGAGTGACCTCGCTGTGGAGAGCGATGGTACCAGCAACCCGGCACGACCGGGGCAGGGGGGCTCAAACCCCTGGACGCTGGTCACCAAGAAAAAGCCGGCACCGAAACCGGAGGTACCGCGGCCTGCGAAGAAGGCCAAGGACAGAGGCGAAGCCTTGTGGTTAAAAACCGACAAGGACAAATACGCCGATGTCCTAAAATCGATGAAGGCGGCCGAAAGCCTCTCGGCCCTTGGGCAGGATGTGCGTAGCGTAAGACGCACCAACACGGGATAGATGCTTCTGGTGCTGAAGCGAGGCGCACAATCAAGTGCAGTATACAAGGCCTTGGCCCAAGAGGTCCTTGGTGAAGGCGCCCAAATCAGGTCGCTAGGTGCGAAAACAACTCTCCAGTGCAAGCACTTGGACGAGTTCACGACCGCAGAAGACGTCGTCGCAGCCGTTAAGGAGCACTGTGACGTCACAATCGAGCGGGCCTCAGTGCGATTGAGAGATGGACCCTCTGGCACCCAAGTAGCCTACCTCAGGCTACTGAAGGCGGATGCCAAAAAGGTAACCGAGAAAGGGAAGCTGAAGATCGGCTGGTCGGTATGCCCTATTAGTATACCCCAGCCGCCTTCAGTGGATAGGTGCTATCGGTGCCTTGAGTCCGGCCACAAAGCATACGAATGCAAAGGCATAGATAGGAGCAAACTATGTCGTCGCTGCGGCGAGGAGGGACATAAAGAGCGGGGGTGCACTAAGGCACACAAATGCCTTATCTGCACCGCTAAGAAGCAGCCCATAAACATGCTATGGGCGGACCTTCGTGTCCCTTCGGCGAGTTAAATAAGAAGAAGCCGTGAAAGTCACACAGCTAAATCTTAACCATTGTGCAGCAGCCCAACAGCTGCTGTGGCAGTCGGTCTCGGAGTCGAGGACAGATGTCGCCCTCCTCTCAGACCCGTACAACATCCCTGCCGGCAACGGCAATTGGGTGTCGGACGGGTCTGGAATGGTGGCAATCTGTACAACGGGACGGTTCCCGGTTCAAGAGGTAATACACCCCTCCGCCGAGGGTGTGGCGATTGCCAAGATCAATGGTGTGTTCTATTGCAGCTGCTACGCCCCACCAAGGTGGCCAATAGAACAGTTCTACCAGATGATCGACAGGCTCTCGTCGGACCTAGTGGGCCGGAAACCGGTAGTAATAGCGGGAGACTTTAACGCTTGGGCAGTGGAGTGGGGCAGCCGCTGTACAAATAGCAGGGGTCAAGCGTTAATGGAAGCGCTTGCGAAACTCGATACTGTGCTAGCTAATAATGGCTCCGCTAGTACATTCCATAGAAACGGAGTGGAGGCGTGGATTGATGTGACCTTTGCCAGCTCGAGTCTGGCTCCAGGCATGGAATGGAGGGTAGACGAAGGCTACACCCATAGCGATCATTTAGCAATCCGCTTTAAGATCAACTATGGTGTGCAGCATCCGAGGGCGGGAGATCCCTGTCAGGTACGCGGGTGGAAGTCCAATCACTTCGACAGCGAAGCTTTCACCGCGGCCCTGGGACTGGAGGCCAACACCGACAGTCTAAGCGGGGATGCGCTGGTAGCTGTTCTATCACGCGCGTGCGACGCCACTATGCCGAGAAAAACACTGCCAAGAAACGGTAGATGCCCGGTATACTGGTGGAGTGCCGAGATTGCAGCTCTACGGTCAGTCTGCCTCAGAACTAGACGTAGGATGCAAAGAGCACGCACCGAGGATGCAAGAGAGAACCTCCGTGAAGTGTTTCGAGCTGCGAAATTGGCCCTTAACAAGGCTATTAAAAGCAGCAAGAGAGCGTGTTTCGACAACCTGTGTGAGAGTGCCAACGCGAATCCGTGGGGTGACGCCTACCGGATTGTGATGGCCAAGACCAAAGGGGGCTCCTCACCCCCAGAACGGTCTCCGGACCGGTTGGCAACGATTATCGAAGTACTCTTCCCGTCTCGAGCCACAAGCCCCTGGCCACCTGCACTACGAGACAGTGCGGGCACGGTCGAAATGGTGGCTCCAGTGACGAATGAAGAACTACTCGCAGTGGCTAAATCCCTAGCAATGAACAAAGCTCCAGGGCCGGATGGAGTTCCAAACAACGCTCTCAAGGCAGCGATCATAGCAAACCCGAACATGTTCAGGCTAGCTATGCAGAGATGCCTTGACGAGTGCCGTTTCCCCGATAGATGGAAAAGGCAGAAATTGGTGCTGCTGCCGAAGCCCGGGAAGCCGCCAGGCGACCCATCGGCGTACAGACCAATCTGTCTGATAGACACGACTGGCAAACTGCTTGAGAGGATCATCCTCAACAGGCTCACCCCGTACGCGGAAGGTACGGACGGTCTGTCAAGCAACCAGTTTGGCTTTCGGAAGGGTAAGTCCACAGTGGACGCTCTCAACTCAGTGATAAATACTGCCGAGATAGCGATCCAACGAAAAAGGCGAGGTATTCGATACTGTGCGTTAGTGACACTTGACGTGAAGAACGCATTCAACAGCGCAAGCTGGGATGCCATCGCGCTCTCGTTACACCGGCTTAGCCTACCGGTGGGTCTGTACCGGATCCTGGAAAGTTACTTCCAGAACCGCGTACTGCTATACGAGACCGATGCCGGTCAGAAAAGGGTTCCGATTACCGCCGGAGTCCCGCAGGGCTCGATCCTAGGCCCGGTGCTATGGAACCTCATGTATGACAGGGTTCTGAGACTGAAGTTCCCTCCTGGGGTCAAGATCGTCGGCTTTGCCGACGACGTAACCTTGGAGGTCTACGGGGAGTCAATTCCTGAGGTAGAACTAACCGCAGAACACGCGATTAGCACGGTGGAGGAATGGATGAGCGCGAGAGGCCTGGAGCTCGCTCATCATAAGACGGAGGTAGTTATCGTCAACAACCGCAAGTCGGCACAACATGCAGTTATCCATGTGGGAGAAGTCGCGATCACTTCACAGCGAAGTCTGAAGTCTCTCGGAGTCATTATAGACGACAAGCTGACCTTCGGCAGCCATGTCGACTATACGTGCAAGAGAGCGTCGACTGCTGTTGCGGCTCTATCGAGAATGATGTCCAACAGCTCAAAGGTGTGCGCCAGTAGACGTAGGTTACTGGCAGGCGTTGCCGTATCTATCCTCAGGTACGGCGGCCCGTCATGGTCAAGAGCACTGAGGATAACCAGTTACCTACAGAAACTGGAGAGCACCTACCGCGTGATGTGCCTCAGAGTGATATCTGCCTACCACACGGTATCACACGATGCATCCTGCGTGATAGCGAGCATGATGCCAGTCGGGCTGGTCATTCGGGAAGATGAGGAGTGTTTTGAGCTACGTGGAAATAGGGGAGCCCGCGAGCGCACCAGGGTGACCTCGGTCGCCAGATGGCAGCGTGAGTGGGACAACTCCTCGAAAGGTAGGTAGACCCACCGGCTGATACCTAGCATATCGAGCTGGGTGGGAAGACCCCATGGGGAAGTCCACTTCCACCTGACACAATTCCTGTCAGGCCATGGCTGTTTCCGTCAGTACCTCCACAGGTTCGGGCACGCGGAGGTCCCAGTCTGCCCGGACTGCCCAGGTGTAGATGAAACTGCCGAACACATACTGTTCGTATGTCATCGGTTCGACGTCGAAAGAAGAGCAATGCTTGACGTCTGTGGCTGGGACACAACCCCTGATACCCTTATTCAGCGGATGTGTCAATCGGTGGAGAAGTGGAACGCAGTCTCGGCTGCTACTATCCAGATTGCCAGTAGGCTACAGGTAATCTGGCGAACCGAGCAACAGACGACGGGCACGGCTAACTAGTGATTGGTTAGCTGGAGCAAAAAAGGCCAAGCGCAAAAAAGAGAGTGAATGGTCTGTTCATGCCGAGGCAGGTTTGGCGCAGCGAATGGCAACCGCGTAAGGGGTAAACCCAGCCACCCCGAAGCAAGACAGAAGAGTGAGTGTATAGGCGTATAAGTGGACTGCCTCATGCCAAGACGGGAGGGTCGTAGCGTAGTATGTTGGAACTTAGCTATCGATGCCTCATGGCGTTGCAGAGGAGTGAAAGGGTGAGCATCAAAGTCAGTCTCACACGGCATGTTAAGGGTGAGCATAAAAGTCAGCCTCACAGGTATGGTAGAGGCTAGCACAAAAGTCAGCCTAACAAGGAATGAAAAAGGTGAGCACACAAGTCAGCCTCGCATGGTATGTCAGAAGTGGGGCCTAAGAAAAATGTCCCACATGGGATGCCAGGGGGAGTGACAAAGGTACAATAGAGTGGCACGATTGAGAATGAATCAGGTGATAGGGTGAGCACCCAAGTCAGCCTCACATGGTATGGGTGGGGCGAGCACAAAAGTAAGCCTAGCAAGGAATGAGTAAGGTGAGCACACAAGTCAGCCTCGCATGGAACGTAAAAGGTGAGCACAAAAGTCAGCCTCATGTGGGAGTGTTTGAGAGTGAATCAAAGTGCGATTGAGAGAACACCCAAGTAAGCCTCATACAGGACGTATGAACGCGTGAGTCAGAGTGAATGAGTACATTTAGTACAGCCATCCCCCCAGAAGTAATACCGAGAGGTAGTTCCTGGGAGGAATGATGGCGAAGCCCAATGGAGTTTAGTCGGTATTAATGGCTGGTCACCATTTGAGTCCGACACGCCCCCAGTGCACCCCGTGTGGTAGATTGGACCCTACCAATAGCACGTGTACTGGGCTAGGACATAAAGGTCTTCTCCATTGTAAAAAAAACACATACATACACACACAGACATTTGCCGATCTCGCCGAACTGAATCAAATGGTGTATGACTCTCGGCCCTCCGGGCCTCGGTTAAAAAGTCTATTTGTACAGTGATTGCATAGCCTTTCTTTATATGAGAAAGGCAAAACTATTTTATGTTTGAAAAAAGTAAAAACAACCAAGTCCTTTTCAGCCGCCAGAAAATTTGTCTAAGTGTTGAAATCGCCTTTAAATCGCATTCGCAAATTGCATTTGTTCCTAGGGGCAATTAGCACAGGCGAGTTGAGTCAAACATCGAACTGTATAAATCGCCTGACCATGTTCGTCCGCATTTTTTTTTACCGGTATCCAGGGCATCCACGCAAAAGTAAAAAAAACATTCTCTCGATATAGTTATAAGAAAACATGGCATAGCAAAGTGAAGTCGTCTAATATGACTAACGTATATTATGCGAATCGTCCATTATGCCTAGCGTACTTATGCCTAACGTATTTCTGCCTAACGTCGCGCACCCAATTAAACTGTTTATGTTTCGAGCGGTGTCCTGATGACCCAGTCAAAAAGGGCAAGTTGCTGGCTAACGGGGGGCTATTTTCCAACTCGGATGCGCTAATTGCCCTTCAATTTGCCAGCAAATTACTGGCAATTAGGGGGCTATTTCAAATGCAACATTTGGGCGATTTGCCGCCGTCATTTTTTTGCCGCCCAACCCGCCCTTTAATCGCCCCCAAATCGCCCACGGAACGCGCCATTTAATCGCCCTTAATTGCCTAATATGAAAATTAAAAATAATGCTTTTTTTGGATTCATTATCTACTCACATATACTTACCAGTATACTAGGTAATCAACACCAAATTATAGGAAGAATCAATGGTGAAATTGGTATTGCACTTCAGAACTTATCACAATCTGACGTTCTTTAATACTTTAGGTCAGAGATCTTGTTCTACTATACATACACACGAGTCCACAATTTCCCACATTCGTTGGCTAAATGAAGTGCACTAAACAAACAAAGTACAAGTGAAAACACACCAATTGTTCAAAAAACAATTTAAAGTTTGGTTTAAAACATGTGTTCGATTCGAGTGTGTATCTTCGTCGCGAGCGGTTGACTCTCGTAGAGCTCCCTTCGAGTCAGCTAATTTTCATCATTTTCGGCACAGTTTACTGCCTCCCGGTTGTCAAAAGTGTGGATAATGGTGCAAGTTAACCATTATACAAAGTGAAGTGGCTTATAAAAGCACTTTTCGGCATATTTTCGACTGACGCGAGTGGTGACAGTTTGTGAAAATCGAATTCCAGCAAATGAAAAAAAAATCTTCCTCGCATTACGGGCCGTCGATTCCCGATGCAAGGACAATAAAAGTGCACAGAAAACATCTAGAAACACAGTGTACATTCTAAAAATAGTAAAAAATGGTTTTTCAGAGAAAAAATTCGATCCGAAAAGTGAAAATATACTGCAATAAGAAAAATTTACATATTCAAATAATTGGCATTTCACCGGCGACTAGCGACTACTAGGTGTCGCCCCAAATTTCTTCACCTGAAAAATAGGTGGCAAACCAGCCGGTCGGTGCTCAGCTATTTTCGTCCGCGTCCCTTGTCACCTATTTTTTATTGGATGTTTCATCGGCGATAGTACTCTTTGAAAATGAGCCGCCTTGGATATTTAACTGTTTTTTGCGATCTTATTTTATTGCTAATGAGTAGAGGTTTTGATTCTTTTATATTCGGCATTGCAGATATTTTGTCGAATGTAAATTTTGGGTGCACGTTGATGTGATGGCACTGTAAGGGAATACGTATCCGCCGGTCGGCCAACTTTTCTTTGGGTTGAGCAAACTAATTTCTTTGTTTATTTAGGGTTTGTTTCACCAACGGGGGAACTGATCCACAGAGCATTCAATGTGCATAGGGAAAACACATGGCCTTATTTGTGTGGAATGATCACTTCAATCATATATGAGGTTTGAGAATTGACAAGTCGCGAGAGGGATCGGGGACCGCTTGGCAGTTACCTTCAGTTATGTCAGCACGAAGAATAAGTGTTTTGCTGTTATGTTCATTGGTTAGCTTTCAATTCTATCTCATGCCTCCACGCGAGTCTAGGTCTATTGATGACATTTGGTCCTTAGACCGGCGACGACTGGGTGCTTTCGGCCTTCTGCCGATAGTGGCAGAATGAGAGGGTGCGAACGGATCTAGCCGAGAAGACAATACCGTAAAAATGAATAGTTGTTCGGATGTCGGCTCCAATGGGACTTTGATTTGACTGGTAGCGATGATCGCGGGTCAATACGTACCGAAAATTCGCCGCGTCTGTTTTAATGAATCTAATTTCAAGTTCCGTTATTGGCCCGTGCATCAGGTTAACGATCCTCTGTATTTCCGTTCAATGTTCGATATAATCGTTCGTATACGTGTATTTCAAAAACAATCCGATATGGAAAAGAGGGAATGCTTTCGTTGATTTTCAACATCTCGAGCTATCATAACTCTATGTCTGTATAACGTGTTATCACTCGGTAGTTTGCAACCCAAAAATATATCATAGAGAAGGAATAGCAAAACTAGTCTATAAAATGCCGCAATAAATAGTGATACGGCCCATTACGCAGATAAGATTAGCTTTTCTAAGCAATACTCCCACGACCGGCTGTGTGGAGTTGGAATTGCTTTTGTTTAGGAAACATGGGATACTCTCGGTAGCCAGCTACCCAGAGTTTTAAAAGAACCAAAAGCTAAACAACATATTCTTTTTCGAGCGATCGTGTTCTCGAAAACTAACTAAACTACTACCTAATAAACTATGCTATGGTCGCATCGCTTGCTTGGAGCGAATCCTAGACTCTATTTTCTTCCAAACCATCAACTCCGCGACACCTATGGAAGAGTCTGATGAATCGAAAAAAATCGTCGCGTGATTGAGTATTATTTAAAAATATAAGCAGTGCTCCTTATAGCCGGCTATCCGGAGTTCAAGTTGATTATTTTGCCAATCTTATCAATACAACAAATGATAAATTTCCCAAATTCTCGGCAGCCGGCTGCCCAGAGCAATTATTACATGATAACGCTATTGGCACACTTACTAACAACTCTTCCCTTCCCGTGATACATGTGGAGATGCAGAGGATTCCTCGGTCTTCAATAGCAACATGTATCGGACTAACATTCCTTCCTTTCCCAGAAGATCTGCATTCGGACGTGGCCGGCGTCGGTATTGATCTGCATGCAGGGATCAATATAGATTGTACAATGTGGCTCATCATGTTATTCCCAAGCATGTTGTTTCAATGAACATTTTGCAACCTAATTTGGTTCTGGTCAATAACGGAGTAGCAGCTACGGGCGATCTCTTATGCTTGTGCTTTATGCTTATGCTTAAACCAAACATGAACCGCCATGTTTGAAAAACGGGAAAAACAACCAAGTCCATTTTTATACGTTTTTATGCTTAGATTTTCTATAGGAAACTTTATTTCGCAAGAGTTGTCTACTAAGCTTAATGATGGGAGGGAGCTCCATTAAATTTTTGTCAAGCCTGGTTTTTCGACGTTGTTTGGTATAAATAATGTGACGGATACACAAATAATATATCTACGTATTATCTTTATTTTTAGCCTCCCCGTCCTGAATATATGCTTTCCAAGATACCGGCAACAGTAGCTACAGACACGGATTGTATTTCAGGTAATTTCTTGAAATAATTGATAGAACATTATTATTAATTTCTATATTTTACCAGGATATGTAACACATAAACAGCTCTCAGATTATGGTCACAAGATGCAATAAAAGTGAAAGTGTGTAAATAGTGTTGTGCATAACAAATCCTTCATTTACTAGAGAAACCCCAGTAAAACCGACTGATTTTAAAATCAGGTATCTGAACAGCGCATGTCTCATATTGTTAAAGCATTGTGCACATATGCTAGTTTTATTCAGAATTTTTGTATTTTGGTTTACTACTCCAATATCAAATTAATTAAATAATCCAGCTAATTTTGAGAATATATACTATTTTAATCATTTTATATTTCAGAATTTTATTGTATTATTGTACTGATTCTCCCGAAAAAATAAATGGAACACATTTTTGTGCATAAATGGAAACATGCGTAACATGGGTATTTGATCTAGATAAGTTTCATAGTGGTGCCTCTCCCGATCAGAAATTCACATCAAAATTATATCAAAATAAGATATTATATCACGGCAAAATATATATCTCTGTTTGATATAAAATATAACTCGATAGTTGTTAAAATATCAAGTTTTTATACCAAGAAAATGTATCGGTTATATCTTATTATATCTCAGTCTTTTTCAGTATAATGTATTTTGGTTGTATCTTGGTTTGATAAAATATTTATATCACACAAACGGATATTTAAGATATTTTATATCTAATTAAGCGCAGTAAATATATCTGAAAATATCAGAATTTTATCACAAAAATCAATTTTTTTATTATTTTTAATTAATAAATCAAATATTTTCTTGTGAAAGATAATTCATTATTCTCTTTAGTACAAGTGCCTCTCAAAAAATGTGCATTTAATTTCCCTGTGTTACTAATTTTATAATTTTTATTACCGACGCAGCTACTTGTTAGAACTCGCAGTTAGTTCAGTATATAATTTTGAAATTTGTTCATTTATTTTTTCAAAGGCGTTCACTGTTTTTCACTTCACATCCTTCACAGTTTTAAGGGACCATGCATAAATGATGTAGCATTTTTTGAGTGATTTTTAACATCCCCCTCCCCCATCGTAGCATTTTGTCACAAACCTCTAAATACCCACCTGGTAATTACGTAGCTTGACGGTAACTCCCCCCCCCCCCCCTGGACCGCGTGAAAATAAAAAAAACGATGTTAGATGAAACGGGTAAGATTGTCGTGATATCAGGTCAACCCCTATTCCCCTTTAAAAAAAACTATGTAGCATGACATGACCCCCTGTCGTCACACAACATCACAAAATAAAAAAACTCCCCCTCCCCTATGTAATGCTACGTCATTTATGGATGATCCCTTAAAATGCATTTTCCTATTCTTTCGTATGTTCTTCTCTCTTTGACTCTTCTTTAGTAGTTTACCTGCACTTGTTACTGGTTTTGCTTCCATTCCTGCTCTTTCAGCTTGTCATATGCCGAAACCTATCTAATCAAATCTTTAAAGCTACTTGCTGCTTCGTGGCACTACATCGGAACATTTTCTCTGTTGTGATCTGTAATCATCGAGTAGCTTTACAAAGCGTACATTATCTTATGTATTTACATTCCAACATATGACAAGACAAGACCACTAGTAATGCGATTTGGAGCCAGTTCTTGGGAGGATCCATCTCTGGTGATATCGTTATAGCTTTGCCAAACTGTCTTGGAAAGATAATATTTTGTTGTATATACTATGTTGAAAAGATACGATATGGTTGATATAAATATGATATATTATTTGATATAATTATTGACAAATCAAAACATGATATAATTTTAATTTAGTCTTAATTCGTTCCAAACGACATATAGCAAAATTATATTCTTATATGATATAAATATCAAATCAAGAAATAATTTTGATATTTTCTTGATATGATTTTCTGATCGGGCTGCGCTCTCATAACACGTTACCCGTCAGTGATGACATCAAACATAAAACTAAATGTAATACAAGAGTGGTACTCTTGCAAACGAACAGTTTATTACTCTATAAAACATTCCGAAAACCCATTACAGTTCGTCCGCCGTTGGAGTTCACATCGAGAGTTTTCACGAAGTCTACACACCAAATTTTTCTCGCCGAATGCCAGCAAAATTTTGCAAAATTTTAATCAACTGAAGGTTTCAGCAATGTAAAATACCGATAGCTCAGCAATTCGAATTATGTCAATTTGACAGATTCATTTTGCTGAAAATCAGCAATTGAAAGTGTCAAATAGACAGTGCAATTGCCTTATTCTCAGTACTCCGTCCTGGATGACTGCAAATCCGGTAATTGCGCTGTCGATTTGACAATTTGAATTCCTGAATTTTCAGCAAAGCGAATATGCCAAACTGATTCAATAAAAATTACCGATATTTCGGCATCTTGGATTGCTGACACTTTCAGCTGATGAAAATTCAGCAAAATTTTGCTGAAATCGACAACCTAATTTTGGTGTGTAGCAAGTTAGTGACGAGGTAAATAGCGGTTTGCTACTACTTTGGGTACAGGGCGGCTGAGCTTCTATCACGTTAACAAACTAACAAAATAATCTAAACTATTAACTAACTACTTTTGCAGTTTTATTCCATGTCAAATATCTTCTCACTATGGTCAACTATTTCATGTTTTTGATTTCACTAATACTTATCATAGACAGTAATTGATATTACAATGAATAAATCGCGCTCCAAAATAATTACTCTACATTCTATTCACACATTCGTCTGCTATAGTAGTAACACGGTTTTCCGTTATTGTTTTTTTGCTATTCGGTTCAGTATTAGTAAAAGTACCCCTCTTACTACGAACATAGTAGAATGTGAAGTTCTAACTATTTACAAGAATATTGGCATGTAATTACGATATAAGAAAAGAGAAAATCTCACGAGTACATGTTGCACAATATTTCGCATTTTATTTGGACGATCGCCGAAACAAATTAATGACGACAGAAACGACGAAAAATTCGCCGCGAACGTTGTCGATTTATTAAAATGTAAGCAATGCTCCTCATGGTCGGCTATCCGGAATTCAAGTTGGTCATTTGGCCATTCAGATTAACCCTCTAGTTCCCACCACCGCCTATAGTCGGTCTCTATAAAAATCTAAATAAAACTACTAAAACATGACCGTATGTTGTCATCTGCACTACCACTTCTTCCCAACGTTCATACATTCCATACACACACATTGTTTGAATATTCGTAGCTTTATGTCAAAGGCAATTGAATCTCAAAGTTGAAAATTCGAGGAAAACGTGGAAAAAACTTTTTTCATTAAACAAATTTTAACTATTTTTGGAAATGTCAATAACTAAAAAAATATTTTTGAGTAGCCTGTTACTAGCATTTCACTGTAGATGTGAACTGGTTTAGTGGAATAATTCGGAAGTTTAGCTTTTTTTCTAAAATTCATTGCCCGCCTAAAGGCGGCACCCGGGCGATTTTTTTTCAGTCTTTATTTATTTTATTTATTATTACTTCGTCTTTGGTGAATTCTGCCATACAGACTGTTACTTAAATTAATTCAACATATCCAATAACACAATATAACAAAACGAGTAGTCGAACAACATGCAAACGTAACAATACAATATTTCAAACTAAATGTTATTCTAAATTCAGCGCTGCGGGGGCTCCCAAATGTCAAATTTCTCGTAAAATTGTCGGAAACAGTGTCCTAACGGGCATGTTGATGGAGATAGTGCTGTTTTACTTAGCCTGCATCTTGCGAACGCCGCCCATGATCGTCGTTCACGGGGTACACATCCACCAGATATTCTTGTACCTGTTGCAGCAGGTGACCTCTGCAGTAGTCAGCACAGCACATTCAGAATGATAATTATCCTGACAAAATGCATCACAAGAAATGATTACCTCTCCGGGCGTGATAGGCAAGGCACATTCACAGCAAAACATCTTCAATCAGCGCTACTTTCTCTGTTCAGTACTGCTAGATGAAGAGTAACGTTCTATTGTATTCGACTGTATAGAAGCGGTAGTGTCGAATAGTAGCAAAAACCAGTTTTAATCCACTTAGAGGTGCAATTGTGCCTTTCTCATTTCTCCAAACTATGATTTAATAGCTGGTTCGTACAATATAACATTATGGAAATGTATTTCATTCTTATTACATTAAGCACTTTTTTGTATTCATCGCGGTATCGGTTTGAATCGGAGTTTTCTATGTGATCGCACTCCACAACCCGTAACTCCGGAGCCGGAAGTCGGATGGAGATGGAATTTAATATCAGTTTCCGGGGACGCAACACCTTTCATTTGAGACTAAGTTGATCAAATCGGTCTAGCCATTTTCGAGAAACCAATATAACCGTTATTCTGAAGTTGGATACTTCAGGATCCGTCGATGGTAGCCAGTGTGGCCAAAGAGACTTTGAATGACTGTTGGGGACCTAGATCTACAAATTCAACAGTTGTGTTTACATTTTGGAAAAAATTTCACCTTTTTACATTCATCGCAGAATTCGTTAGAATCGGGAATTGCTGTGTGATCGTACGTATCAACCTGTAATTCAGAAACCAGAACTCGGATCCACACAAAACTCAACAGCATCTGATGGACCTTTCATTTAAAATTAAGTTAGTCAAAATCGGTTCAGAAAATTCCGAGAAACCGATGTGGACAAATCAACAAATTTTGTTTTGTAACCATACTCTTCAACTCGTAATCCGGAACAAGATGTCGGTTGAAAATGAAATTCAATAGCAACCTATGGGAATATTATACCTTTCATTTCAATCTTAGTTTGTAAAAATCGGTTCAGCCATCTCCGAGAAACCGATGGGTACATTTTGTAAACAAATCCGAACATACTCACACATACATACATACATATATACATACATACATACATACATACATACATACATACATACATACATACATACATACATACATACATACATACATACATACATACATACATACATACATACATACATACATACATACATACATACATACATACATACATACATACATACATACATACATACATACATACATATATACATACATACATACATACATACATACATACATACATACATACATACATACATACATACATACATACATACATACATACATACATACATACATACATACATACATACATACATACATACATACATACATACATACATACATACATACATACATACATACATACATACATACATACATACATACATACATACATACATACATACATACATACATACATACATACATACATACATACATACATACATACATACATACATACATACATACATACATACATACATACATACATACATACATACATACATACATACATACATACATACATACATACATACATACATACATACATACATACATACATACATACATACATACATACATACATACATACATACATACATACATACATACATACATACATACATACATACATACATACATACATACATACATACATACATACATACATACATACATACATACATACATACATACATACATACATACATACATACATACATACATACATACATACATACATACATACATACATACATACATACATACATACATACATACATACATACATACATACATACATACATACATACATACATACATACACATTTGGGCAGTGGAGTGGGGCAGCCGCTGTACAAATAGCAGGGGTCAAGCGCTAATGGAAGCGCTTGCGAAGCTCGATACTGTGCTAGCTAATAATGGCTCCGCTAGTACATTCCGTAGAAACGGAGTGGAGGCGTGGATTGATGTGACCTTTTCCAGCCCGAGTCTGACTCCAGGCATGGAATGGAGGGTAGACGAAGGCTACACCCATAGCGATCATTTAGCAATCCGCTTTAAGATCAACTATGGTGTGCAGCATCCGAGGGCGGGAGATCCCTGTCAGGTACGCGGGTGGAAGTCCAATCACTTCGACAGCGAAGCTTTCACCGCGGCCCTGGGACTGGAGGCCAACACCGACAGTCTAAGCGGGGATGCGCTGGTAGCTGTTCTATCACGCGCGTGCGACGCCACAATGCCGAGAAAAACACTGCCAAGAAACGGTAGACGCCCGGTATACTGGTGGAGTGCCGAGATTGCAGCTCTACGGTCAGCCTGCCTCAGAGCTAGACGTAGGATGCAAAGAGCTCGCACCGAGGATGCAAGAGAGAACCGCCGTGAAGTGTTTCGAGCTGCGAAATTGGCCCTTAACAAGGCTATTAAGAGCAGCAAGAGAGCGTGTTTCGACAACCTGTGTGAGAGTGCCAACGCGAATCCGTGGGGTGACGCCTACCGGATTGTGATGGCCAAGACCAAAGGGGGCTCCTCACCCCCAGAACGGTCTCCGGACCGGTTGGCAACGATTATCGAAGTACTCTTCTCGTCTCGAGCCACAAGCCCGTGGCCACCTGCACTACGAGACAGTGCGGGCACGGTCGAAATGGTGGCTCCAGTGACGAATGAAGAACTACTCGCAGTGGCTAAATCCCTAGCAATGAACAAAGCTCCAGGGCCAGATGGAGTTCCAAACAACGCTCTCAAGGCAGCGATCATAGCGAACCCGAACATGTTCAGGCTAGCTATGCAGAGATGCCTTGACGAGTGCCGTTTCCCCGATAGATGGAAAAGGCAGAAACTGGTGCTGTTGCCGAAGCCCGGGAAGCCGCCAGGCGACCCATCGGCGTACAGACCAATCTGTCTGATAGACACGACTGGCAAACTGCTTGAGAGGATCATCCTCAACAGGCTCACCCCGTACGCGGAAGGTACGGACGGTCTGTCAAGCAACCAGTTTGGCTTTCGGAAGGGTAAGTCCACAGTGGACGCTCTCAACTCAGTGATAAATACTGCCGAGATTGCGATCCAACGAAAAAGGCGAGGTATTCGATACTGTGCGTTAGTGACACTTGACGTGAAGAACGCATTCAACAGCGCAAGCTGGGATGCCATCGCGCTCTCGTTACACCGGCTTAGCCTACCGGTGGGTCTGTACCGGATCCTGGAAAGCTACTTCCAAAACCGCGTACTGCTATACGAGACCGATGCCGGTCAGAAAAGGGTTCCGAGTACCGCCGGAGTCCCGCTGGGCTCGATCCTAGGCCCGGTGCTATGGAACCTCATGTATGACGGGGTTCTGAGACTGAAGTTCCCTACTGGGGTCAAGATCGTCGGCTTTGCCGACGACGTAACCTTGGAGGTCTACGGGGAGTCAATTCCTGAGGTAGAACTAACCGCAGAACACGCGATTAGCACGGTGGAGGAATGGATGAGCGCGAGAGGCCTGGAGCTCGCTCATCATAAGACGGAGGTAGTTATCGTCAACAACCGCAAGTCGGCACAACATGCAGTTATCCATGTGGGAGAAGTCGCGATCACTTCACAGCGAAGTCTGAAGTCTCTCGGAGTCATTATAGACGACAAGCTGACCTTCGGCAGCCATGTCGACTATACGTGCAAGAGAGCGTCGACTGCTGTTGCGGCACTATCGAGAATGATGTCCAACAGCTCAAAGGTGTGCGCCAGTAGACGTAGGTTACTGGCAGGCGTTGCCGTATCTATCCTCAGGTACGGCGGCCCGTCATGGTCAAGAGCACTGAGGGTAACCAGTTACCTACAGAAACTGGAGAGCACCTACCGCGTGATGTGCCTCAGAGTGATATCTGCCTACCGCACGGTATCACACGATGCATCCTGCGTGATAGCGAGCATGATGCCAGTCGGGCTGGTCATTCGGGAAGATGAGGAGTGCTTTGAGCTTCGTGGAAATAGGGGAGCCCGCGAGCGCATCAGGGCGACCTCGGTCGCCAAATGGCAGCGTGAGTGGGACAACTCCTCGAAAGGTAGGTGGACTCACCGGCTGATACCTAGCATATCGAGCTGGGTGGGAAGACCCCATGGGGAAGTTCACTTCCACCTGACACAATTCCTGTCAGGCCATGGCTGTTTCCGTCAGTACCTCCACAGGTTCGGGCACGCGGAGGTCCCAGTCTGCCCGGACTGCCCAGGTGTAGATGAAACTGCCGAACACATACTGTTCGTATGTCATCGGTTCGACGTCGAAAGAAGAGCAATGCTTGACGTCTGTGGCTGGGACACAACCCCTGATACCCTTATTCAGCGGATGTGTCAATCGGTGGAGAAGTGGAACGCAGTCTCGGCTGCTACCATCCAGATTGCCAGTAGGCTACAGGTAATCTGGCGAACCGAGCAACAGACGACGGGCACGGCTAACTAGTGATTGGTTAGCTGGAGCGAAAATGGCCAAGCGCAGAATAAGAGAGTGAATGGTCTGTTCATGCCGAGGCAGGTTGGCGCAGCGAATGGCAACCGCGTAAGGGGTAAACCCAGCCACCCCGAAGCAAGACAGAAGAGTGAGTGTATAGGCGTATAAGTGGACTGCCTCATGCCAAGACGGGAGGGTCGTAGCGTAGTATGTTGGAACTTAGCTATCGATGCCTCATGGCGTGGCAGAGGAGTGAAAGGGTGAGCATCCAAGTCAGTCTCACACTGCATGTTAAGGGTGAGCATAAAAGTCAGCCTCACAGGTTGGTAGAGGCTAGCACAAAAGTCAGCCTAGCAAGGAATGAAAAAGGTGAGCACAAAAGTCAGCCTCGCATGGTATGTCAGAAGTGGGGCCTAAGAAAAATGTCCCACATGGGATGCCAGAGGAAGTGACAAAGGTACAATAGAGTGGCACGATTGAGAGTGAATCAGGTGATAGGGTGAGCACCCAAGTCAGCCTCACATGGTATGGGTAGGGCGAGCACAAAAGTAAGCCTAGCAAGGAATGAGTAAGGTGAGCACACAAGTCAGCCTCGCATGGAACGTAAAAGGTGAGCACAAAAGTCAGCCTCATGTGGGAATGTTTGAGAGTGAATCAAAGTGCGATTGAGAGAGCACCCAAGTAAGCCTCATACAGGATGTATGAACGCGTGAGTGAGAGTGAATGAGTACATTTAGTACAGCCATCCCCCAGAAGTAATACCGAGAGGTAGTTCCTGGGAGGAATGATGGCGGAGCCCAATGGAGTTTAGTCGGTATTAATGGCTGGTCACCATTCGAGTCCGACAAGCCCCCAGTGCACCCCGTGTGGTAGATTGGACCCTACCGTTAGCACGTGTACTGGGCTAGGACATAAAGGTCTTCTCCATTGTAAAAAAAAAACATGCATACATACATACATACATACATACATACATACATACATACATACATACTGGGGGGCATCAGGGACAGGAAGGACAGGAGTCTAGGGGCCTAACGAAACCCCCCCCCCACAGCCCTACTGCGAGTTGGGGAGTTTTGCTAGGATATGGTGGGGCTAAGATTGGGCTCTTCTAAATCTCTAAAAAAAGCCATAACTCCGAAAGCAGCTCCGACGAAGCGAGTCTGTGCCGCTTCTGCTAAGATCCTAAGATTTCAATAATCTAAGATCTGGGCAATAAAAGCACTCTAGCCCAACCGGAGTGCCAACCGGCACATCAGGATCGACGCCAGTAACGTCTTGATTATGGTATACTGGCCATGGCGAACGGCAACGGACAGGACACGGATGACGAATAGGATGGCGACTTAGGGCTGACAGGCGTGCTGTTCTACTCCCTGAGTAAGGAAGGATGACACCGACTTGAAATGGCGAGTGGGCTAACAGCATGGCTGCCTCCGTCCCAACAAAACCCTGGCAGGTCTCCGGGCACGTTCGAAACTCGCCATCATTTGGTTGGTGGTACTAGGTTCGGTTGAAGCATTCCCGATTTACGCCGATCCGGCTCTGAACACTACTCCCCATGAGGGATGGTGTCAACCCTTGCATGACCTCACTGCTGCTTTTCGGCAGCATAGATAATCATGGGATCGCGAGAGGTGACTATGTGCAGCGAGTGGAGAGAGCGGCCCGGAGTTGGGACCCAATAAAATAAAATGGAGAAACAACAAGCAATCGATATAAATGGAGCAGGCACGGCAAACCGGTTTGCCAGAGGTGGGTTGGTGAGGTCACCACCACCAATAGTAGCTGAAGTCACCCAGCAAGATCAGGAGGAGGGGAAGCCGAAGCAACAGCAACAGCAGCAACAAAAACAGCCGGAGCAGAGCGGAATGAGCTAACCCCACAAACGCGTAGCGAGGCACTTGGTGGAGGAGCTCCACAAGTTCGTGGACATGAGAAACAATGTCCACAAAGACATTAAGGAGATGGTCATCAAAATCCGGAAGGCGCTACTGTCTGCCGTGAAAGAGTACGATACGGCAACGCAGAGGGCAGATTCAGCTGAGCGAGCATCCGCGTCGGCTAAGGCCACTATCCTCCTAGCCCCTCCGAAACAGGGTAAGGAGAGGCAGATTGGAGTGGAGAACACGCCAGTTCCCATAACTCCAAAGAGGACAAGATCCTCACCAGGAGAAGAAAGACCAGGCGGGTCAAAGAGGCAGGCGCTCGAGGATGCTGTTGCTGCCGAAGAAAAGGACGCCACCTTACAGGGTGAAAGCTGGAGCACCGTTGTAGGTCGGAAGGAGAAACGCGGGAAACAGCAAAAAAAGAAGGAGGAGCGAAAAGGGGAGCAGAAGAGGAAATCAGAACCCTCGGCTCGTCAGAAGGCGCCTAAGGGAGAAGCCGTGCTCGTCAAAGCAAATGACGAGACTACGTACGCAGCACTGCTCAAAAAGGTCAGAGAGGACCCGGAGCTGAAAGATTTGGGGGAAAACGTGTTAAGAGTCAGGCGTACCCAAAAAAATGAGATGCTCCTCGAGCTTAAGAAGAATACTACGACTAGTAGCTCTGCCTTGCAGGAGACTATAACTAAATCAATGGGCGGAAAGGCAGAAGTTAAAGCCTTAAGCCCGGAGATGGTAATCGTGTGCAAAGACCTCGACGAAATAACGACGGAAGACGAGCTGAGAGGTGCTATGAAGCAGCAGTGCAAACTGAGCGAGGTGCACATGACGATCCGGTTAAGGAAGGGATACGGAGGAACGCAGATAGCGATGATTCGGTTACCGGTAACCGCTGCAGACAAGGCGCTGCAGGTAGGTAAGGTTACAGTTGGTTGGTCGAGATGCCTACTGAGAGCCGCCCCACGAGTAAACAAACAAGCAGAGAAATGCTTAAAATGTTTAGGCTTTGGACATTTAGCAGGGGCCTGCAAAGGCCCGGACAGATCCGAGATGTGCTGGAAATGCGGAGAGACGGACCATCTTGCGAGAGACTGCACGCAGAGGCCGAAGTGCTTGCTTTGCACCCCAGCGGAAGGAAACGACCATCAGACGGGCGGCTTTAAATGCCCAGCGTACAAGAAGGCGACTGCAGGCCAACGGTGATGGAGATGACCCAGATAAACCTGAATCACTGTGATACCGCACAGCAACTGTTGTGGCAGTCTACGACAGAAACTATGTGCGATGTCGCTTTGATCGCAGAGCCTTATCAAGTCCCCCCTAATAACGGTAACTGGGTGGCGGATAGATCAGGAACCGCTGCGATACAAGTTATGGGAAGATTCCCTATCCAAGAAGTAGTAGAAGAAGTGGTTCCTACGAGGGTTTCGTGATAGCCAAAATCAACGGCATCTTCGTATGTAGCTGTTACGCTCCCCCAAGGTGGACAGTAGAGCAGTTCAGCCTAATGCTGGAGCAGTTGATCGATCGGAAGCCGGTAGTCATTGGTGGTGACTTCAACGCCTGGGCTGTGGAATGGGGCAGTAGAGTAACCAACACAAGAGGGTGTATCCTGCAGGAAGCTCTAGCGAAGTTAGACGTACGATTGTGCAATGAAGGCTCTGTTAGTACATTTCGGAGAGACGGGAGGGAGTCTATCATAGACGTCACATTCTGTAGTCCCTCATTGACGGCGAACATGGATTGTAGAGTATGCGAAACGTATACGCATAGTAACCACCAGGAGATTCGCTACCGTATCGGTCAACGGAACCCCGCGGCAGTACAGAGAAGGGTGACCGGTGAACGAAAGTGGAAGACGAAAGCCTTCAACAAAGACCTCTTTGTTGAGGCACTTCGGCCGAACGGCGGGACCGAGAACGTGGATGCGGCTGACCTAACAAGAAGGATTGTGGCGGCTTGTGACGCCACAATGCCGCGAAAACTGGAACCACGAACGGCGTCCAGCTTACTGGTGGAACGAGACGCTTAGTACGTTACGCGCTGCTTGTCTCAGAGCCAGAAGGCGGGCCCAAAGAGCAAGGTCGGAACCAGATAGAGAAGAGCATAAGGCATCGTTTCGGGAAGCTAGGTCCGCTTTAAAACGGGAGATCAGACTTAGCAAGTCAGAGTGCCACAAGGAGCTATGCCGAGAAGTAGACGCCATTCCCAAACCGAGTCGTGATGGTGAAAATGAAGGGTCCGACGACGCCAGCCGAAATGTGTCCGAGCAAGCTGAAGATAATCGTCGAGGGTCTTTTCCCGAAGCACGATCCAACTATATGACCACCGTCACCGCACGGCGAGGAAGAAGGAACAAACACGGATCGGCAGGTGACTAACGACGAGCTAGCAGAAGCATCGAAGCGCCTAAAACCAAAGAAAGCCCCTGGTCCGGATGGAATACCAAACGTGGTACTGAAAGCTGCGATCCTGGCATATCCGGACATGTTCAGGATAGTGATGCAGAAGTGCCTAAATGAAGGCAACTTCCCCGAAATGTGGAAGGTCCAGAAGCTGGTGTTGCTGCCGAAGCCAGTGAAGCCACCTGGCGACCCGACCTCGTACAGATCCATATGCCTGCTGGATACACTCGGAAAACTCCTGGAAAGGATCATTCTTAACAGGTTGACGAAATTCACGGAAGGTAAGCGCGGACTGTCCAAGATGCAGTTTGGTTTCCGCAAAGGAGCATCGACAGTGGATGCAATTCGGATAGTGCTCGAGAGTGCTGAGAAGTCATCTAAACAGAAGCGAAGAGGAGATCGATACTGCGCTGTGGTCACGATAGATGTGAAGAACGCGTTCAACAGTGCCAGCTGGGAAGCCATCGCTGCAGCGATGCATAGAATGAGGGTTCCCGACTATCTGTGCCAGATCCTGAAGAGCTACTTTCAGAGCAGAGTGCTACTGTACGAGACGAGCGAAGGACAGAAGTCATTGCGTGTCACAGCGGGCGTTCCTCAGGGCTCCATTCTCGGTTCAACCCTTTGGAACGGGATGTACGATGGGGTGTTAACGCTGCAGCTGCCTAGGAAAATGAAAATCGTAGGTTTCGCGGACGACGTGTCACTAACGGTGATGGGTAAGACACTTGAAGAAGTGGAGGTGTCGGTGACGGAGACAATAGACGCGATCGAGAGCTGGATGAACGGGGTCAAGCTGCAAATAGCTCACCACTAGACGGAGGTGTTGTTGGTCAGTAACTGCAGATCGGTCCAACGGATGCAGATCGACGTCGGAGGGCACGTGATTGCATCGAAACGTGCATTGAAGCAATTGGGAGTTATAATCGACGACCGGAGCTTCAACAACCACGTTGATTACGCCTGTGAAAAGTCGGCGAAGGCAACGAACGCAATAGCGAGAATCATGCCAAACGTCGGCGGTCCGAGAAGCAGCATGAGACGTCTGCTATCTACTGTTTCGTCATCGATACTCCGATATGGGGTTCCTGCCTGGAGTGCTGCGCTGAAAACCAAGCGGAACCGTGAAAAGCTAAACAGGACATTCCGACTGATGGCCGTACGAGTCGCGAGTGCCTACAGAACAATATCGTCGGAGGCAGTATGCGTTATCGCCGGGATGATCCCCATCTGCATTACCCTGGCGGAGGACGTGGAATGCTATCAGCGGAGAAATGCACGTAACGCTAGGAGACAGGTACGAGCGGACTCGTTGGCTAAATGGCAACAGGAGTGGGACAACGCGGAGAAAGGAAGGTGGACCCACCGACTCATCCCAAATGTATCGGCCTGGGTACATAGGAAGCATGGAGAGGTGAACTTCCATTTGACGCAGTTTTTGTCCGGGCACGGATGCTTCCGGAAGTACTTGCATCGGTTTGGACATGCTTCGTCACCCCTTTGCCTGGGTTATGCGACCGTGCAGGAGACACCGGAACACGTGGTCTTCGAATGCCCTAGATTCGAAGAAGTTCGTAGGGGTATACCTGGTATGACAGTGGACAATATCGTCGAAGAGATGTGCCGTGACGAACATACCCTGGGACGTTGTCAACAGAGTGGTCCCGAGCATACTCTCCGAGTTGCAGAGGAAGTGGCGTAGAGACCAACAAGAAACCGCAAATCGGGTTTCGTGAGAAATTCCGCCGCTGGGGAACTCTCCAACTGTGTAGACTAGGTCCACCGCCGGGGACCAGTTGAGTAGTGCGTGATGTAGCACCGAGTTGGGTCGTCGGGGCGCCTGGGAACCGGACGTCAAGCTTCACCGGAATCGCTGAACCGACCTCGACATCCTTCCGGGTAGCTCGTGAGTAGACTATATCCACCGCCGGGGATTGGACCGAGTAGACCGCGTCGCAGAGCTAGCAGTGGGTCGTTGGGGCGCCGGTGAACCGGAAGTTACGCTCCAACCGGAATCGCCGGATAGACCTCAGCACCTACTGTATGGCCCGTTGAGCAGGCTAGATCCACCGCCGGGGACTAGATCGAGTGGATCGGGACGACGCGGAGAGCTAAATGGCCCACAAAAACGAACATCGGAATCAGGAGAAATCTACTGCTCGGTTGCAGAAGAATGGGCTAGATCCATTGTTGGGACTAGACTGAGTTGCTCGCGAACAAGCGAGGGCGGGAGCTGAACGGCTCATCGGGAAAGTAGAGCGAAACGGAACGAGAGGAAGCCAAAGGGCTCATGAAATTGTGGTGCTAAAACAAAAGAAGAATCGGTACCGGGGGAGCCTCCTTCGCCGGGGAACTCTCCGTCGGCGTAAGCTAGATCCACCGCCGGGGACTAGACTGAGTAGACCGCGACGAAATACCACCAGTCGCAGGTCGTCGGGGCATCAGCGAACTGGACGTTCTGCTCCACCGGAATCGCCGAACTGACCTCGACATCTGGTTGATTGGCTCGGTTTCGGGAGAACTTCTCTCGCCGGGGAATTCTCCGTCGGAGTAGGCTAGGTCCATCGTCGGGGACTAGACCGAGTAGTTCGCGAACAAGTCTGGTGCTCAAAGAGTAAACGGCGTTGAATGGTGCGAGAAGGGAGTTGCGGTGCTAACCGGCACAAGCGAGCCGAAGGGCTCGGTGAATTAGACAGTCAGAAGTTTGCCGCTCAGACTGTACCCGTAGGGGAGGAGTACTAAGCCTCGACTCACAGCCAGCTTTCCGACTGCCATGCAGAGCTTGCCAGTCTGTGTGTAACCCTACGGAAGAAACGAACTAGTAAGTAGTTGAATTAGAGTGTGTGCTACGCACATAAAAACCCCTCCCCGAAGTAATGCCGTAAGGTAGTGCCGGGGAGGAATCAGGTTCTGGGTAAGAGCAGTGGTTTTCAGCGGGTCGGGTGATGGCAGCCCAAACCCGTTCCCTGAGACAATGGGGTTTTTGTACATTTTTCCTCACTCAGGGTTTTTCTGAAATTTTTTTTACTGCTCTCTAAAAAAAACATACATACATACATACATACTTACATACATACACACATACATACATACATACATACATACATACATACATACATACATACATACAATACATACAACTCCGCTAGCGAATGACGGATCTCAATAGTGGCATGTCTGTAATAATATACGTACATGGAACTATTGAGAACCAGAGCTACAGGTCCAAAGCCCTGGTAAAGGAGGATGGTTGTGATGATCTGGGCCGAGATCACCACGTAAAGCAAGGTAGGGCATAACCCCAATTCCAAGGCGTGAAGCGACCCGTGCCGAGGGATGAGTGATCGAGGGGGTGAAAAAGATGCTCGATCGTTAACGGAGCCTGTGGGGTACCTGGGCAAACCCTACAGTAAGCGTCCCTTACCACGCTAATGCGGAGCTCTGGCGTGGCGGACATTTACTTCTCGCGCGACTCGTAGGTACTTACATGGAGTTAACAAAAAATAAAAACAAACAGTCGGAGGTGCCAAACCCCTTTACTAGAGGTGGTTTGGCGAGGTCTCCCCCCCGTAGTAGAGTAGTGGAGCGATGAGTGCTGCAGAGTAGTGGAGCGATGAGTGCTGCATCTGAAAGCACCAGTGACCCCCCAGCAGCGGTAGGCAATAGCCCTACCAATGCACCGGAGGGGCCACTATCTGCGATGCGCAAAGTAGCGAAGCAACTCGAATCAATAATCGAGTTCACTAGCGCAAAGCAGAATATAGCCAAGGAGTTGAAGTTGAGCCTCCTGGAGCTCCGGAAAGCTGTTCGTGTCGCAAGACAGGAACAGCAGGCCTATGCTAAGAGGGTGGAATGTCGGGAGAGGCCCGACAGAGAAACCCAGACAGTGGCCTCCAATAGGGTGGAAAGAAAGAAGGTCGATAGAGGTTCACAGACAGTGGCCTTCACCTTCTATGGAGCAGCCACGTCGATCGGAGCGGCGACCGAGTTCCCCTCGAAGGGAAAAGGAAAGGGCAATCGCAAGACGGCATCGAACGCGAAGCGCCCTAGGAAGTCGCCAGGCGAGGGTGCCAAAACCGACACCACTCGGCGTGCAACCGTTAAGGCCAAACGCCGTTTGGCCGAGGTAAGCGAGGGCGAGAGTGACCTCGCTGTGGAGAGCGATGGTACCAGCAACCCGGCACGACCGGGGCAGGGGGGCTCAAACCCCTGGACGCTGGTCACCAAGAAAAAGCCGGCACCGAAACCGGAGGTACCGCGGCCTGCGAAGAAGGCCAAGGACAGAGGCGAGGCCTTGTGGTTAAAAACCGACAAGGACAAATACGCCGATGTCCTAAAATCGATGAAGGCGGCCGAAAGCCTCTCGGCCCTTGGGCAGGATGTGCGTAGCGTAAGACGCACCAACACGGGAGAGATGCTTCTGGTGCTGAAGCAAGGCGCACAATCTAGTGCAGTATACAAGGCCTTGGCCCAAGAGGTCCTTGGTGAAGGCGCCCAAATCAGGTCGCTAGGTGCGGAAACGACTCTCCAGTGCAAGCACTTGGACGAGTTAACGACCGCGGAAGATATCGTCGCAGCCGTCTAAGAGCAATGCGACGTGACAATTGAGCGGGCCTCGGTGCGTCTTAGAGGAGGACCATCTGGCACCCAAGTAGCCTACCTCAGGCTACTGAAGGCGGATGCCAAAAAGGTAACCGAGAAAAGTAAGCTGAAGATCGGCTGGTCAGTATGCCCAATTAGCATACCCCAGCCGCCTTCAGTGGATAGGTGCTATCGGTGCCTTGAATCCGGCCATAAGTCCTACGAGTGTAAGGGCATAGACAGGAGCAAACTATGTCGGCGCTGCGGCGAGGAGGGGCATAAAGAGCGGGGGTGCACTAAGGCGCACAAGTGCCTTATTTGCACCGCTAAGAAGCAAGCCCATAAACATGCTATGGGCGGACCTTCGTGTCCCTTCGGTGAGGTAAATAAGAAGAAGCCGTGAACGTCACACAGCTAAATCTTAACCATTGTGCAGCAGCCCAACAGCTGCTGTGGCAGTCGGTCTCGGAGTCGAGGACAGATGTCGCCCTCCTCTCAGACCCATACAACATCCCTGCCGGCAACGGCAATTGTGTGTCGGACGGGACTGGAATGGTGGCAATCTGTACAACGGGAAGCGGGAACCTTCCTTGGTAATACACTCCTCCGCCCAGGGTGTTGCGATTGCCAAGATCAATGGCGTGTTCTATTGCAGCTGCTACGCCCCACCAAGGTGGCCAATAGAATAGTTCAACCAGATGATCGACAGGCTCTCGTCAGACCTAGTGGGTCGGAAACCGGTAGTCATAGCGGGAGACTTTAACGCTTGGGCAGTGGAGTGGGGCAGCTGCTGCACAAACAGCAGGGGTCAAGCGCTAATGGAGGCGCTTGCGAAACTCGATATTGTGCTAGCTAATAATGGCTCCGCTAGTACATTCCATAGAAACGGGGTGGAGGCGTGGATTGATGTGACTTTTGCCAGCCCGAGTCTGGCTCCAGGCATGGAATGGAGGGTAGACGAAGGCTACACCCATAGCGATCATTTAGCAATCCGCTTTAAGATCAACTATGGTGTGCAGCATCCGAGGGCGGGAGATCCCTGTCAGGTACGCGGGTGGAAGTCCAATCACTTCGACAGCGAAGCTTTCACCGCGGCCCTGGGACTGGAGGCCAACACCGACAGTCTAAGCGGGGATGCGCTGGTAGCTGTTCTATCACGCGCGTGCGACGCCACTATGCCGAGAAAAACACTGCCAAGAAACGGTAGATGCCCGGTATACTGGTGGAGTGCCGAGATTGCAGCTCTACGGTCAACCTGCCTCAGAGCTAGACGTAGGATGCAAAGAGCTCGCACCGAGTATGCAAGAGAGAACCTCCGTGAAGTGTTTCGAGCTGCGAAATTGGCCCTTAACAAGGCTATTAAAAGCAGCAAGAGAGCGTGTTTCGACAACCTGTGTGAGAGTGCCAACGCGAATCCGTGGGGTGACGCCTACCGGATTGTGATGGCCAAGACCAAAGGGGGCTCCTCACCCCCAGAACGGTCTCCGGACCGGTTGGCAACGATTATCGAAGTATTCTTCCCGTCTCGAGCCACAAGCCCGTGGCCACCTGCACTACGAGACAGTGCGGGCACGGTCGAAATGGTGGCTCCAGTGACGAATGAAGAACTACTCGCAGTGGCTAAATCCCTAGCAATGAACAAAGCTCCAGGGCCGGATGGAGTTCCAAACAACGCTCTCAAGGCAGCGATCATAGCGAACCCGAACATGTTCAGGCTAGCTATGCAGAGATGCCTTGACGAGTGCCGTTTCCCCGATAGATGGAAAAGGCAGAAATTGGTGCTGTTGCCGAAGCCCGGGAAGCCGCCAGGCGACCCATCGGCGTACAGACCAATCTGTCTGATAGACACGACTGGCAAACTGCTTGAGAGGATCATCCTCAACAGGCTCGCCCCGTACGCGGAAGGTACGGATGGTCTGTCAAGCAACCAGTTTGGCTTTCGGAAGGGTAAGTCCACAGTGGACGCTCTCAACTCAGTGATAAATACTGCCGAGATTGCGATCCAACGAAAAAGGCGAGGTATTCGATACTGTGCGTTAGTGACACTTGACGTGAAGAACGCATTCAACAGCGCAAGCTGGGATTGGATCTTGGATCTTGGAAAGTTACTTCCAGAACCGCGTACTGCTATACGAGACCGATGCCGGTCAGAAAAGGGTTCCGATTACCGCCGGAGTTCCGCAGGGCTCGATCCTAGGCCCGGTGCTATAGAACCTCATGTATGACGGGGTTCTGAGACTGAAGTTCCGTCCTGGGGTCAAGATCGTCGGCTTTGCCGACGACGTAACCTTGGAGGTCTACGGGGAGTCAATTCCTGAGGTAGAACTAACCGCAGAACACGCGATTAGCACGGTGGAGGAATGGATGAGCGCGAGAGGCCTGGAGCTCGCTCATCATAAGACGAAGGTAGTTATCGTCAACAACCGCAAGTCGGCACAACATGCAGTTATCCATGTGGGAGAAGTCGCGATCACTTCACAGCGAAGTCTGAAGTCTCTCGGAGTCATTATAGACGACAAGCTGACCTTCGGCAGCCCTGTCGACTATACGTGCAAGAGAGCGTCGACTGCTGTTGCGGCTCTATCGAGAATGATGTCCAACAGCTCAAAGGTGTGCGCCAGTAGACGTAGGTTACTGGCAGGCGTTGCCGTATCTATCCTCAGGTACGGCGGCCCGTCATGGTCAAGAGCACTGAGGGTAACCAGTTACCTACAGAAACTGGAGAGCACCTACCGTGTGATGTGCCTCAGAGTGATATCTGCCTACCGCACGGTATCACACGATGCATCCTGCGTGATAGCGAGCATGATGCCAGTCGGGCTGGTCATTCGGGAAGATGAGGAGTGTTTTGAGCTACGTGGAAATAGGGGAGCCCGCGAGCGCACCAGGGTGACCTCGGTCGCCAGATGGCAGCGTGAGTGCGACAACTCCTCGAAAGGTAGGTGGACTCACCGGCTGATACCTAGCATATCGAGCTGGGTAGGAAGGCCCCATGGGGAAGTTCACTTCCACCTGACACAATTCCTGTCAAGCCATGGCTGTTTCCGACAGTACCTCCACAGGTTCGGGCACGCGGAGGTCCCAGTCTGCCCGGACTGCCCAGGTGTAGACGAAACTGCCGAACACATACTGTTCGTATGTCATCGGTTCGACGTCGAAAGAAGAGCAATGCTTGACGTCTGTGGCTGGGACACAACCCCTGATGCCCTTATTCAGCGGATGTATCAATCGGTGGAGAAGTGGAACGCAGTCTCGGCTGCTACCATCCAGATTGCCAGTAGGCTACAGGTAATCTGGCGATCCGAGCAACAGACGACGGGCACGGCTAACTAGTGATTGGTTAGCTGGAGCGAAAAAGGCCAAGCGCAAAAAAGGGAGTGAATGGTCTGTTCATGCCGAGGCAGGTTTGGCGCAGCGAATGGCAACCGCGTAAGGGGTAAACCCAGCCACCCCGAAGCAAGACAGAAGAGTGAGTGTATAGGCGTATAAGTGGACTGCCTCATGCCAAGACGGGAGGGTCGTAGCGTAGTATGTTGGAACTTAACTATCGATGCCTCATGGCGTGGCAGAGGAGTGAAAGGGTGAGCATCCAAGTCAGTCTCACACGGCATGTTAAGGGTGAGCATAAAAGTCAGCCTCACAGGTATGGTAGAGGCTAACACAAAAGTCAACCTAGCAAGGAATGAAAAAGGTGAGCACACAAGTCAGCCTCGCATGGTATGTCAGAAGTGGGGCCTAAGAAAAATTTCCCACATGGGATGCCAGTGGGAGTGACAAAGGTACAATAGAGTGGCACGATTGAGAGTGAATCAGGTGATAGGGTGAGCACCCAAGTCAGCCTCACATGGTATGGGTGGGGCGAGCACAAAAGTAAGCCTAGCAAGGAATGAGTAAGGTGAGCACACAAGTCAGCCTCGCATGGAACGTAAAAGGTGAGCACAAAAGTCAGCCTCATGTGGGAGTATTTGAGAGTGAATCAAAGTGCGATTGAGAGAGCACCCAAGTAAGCCTCATACAGGACGTATGAACGCGTGAGTCAGAGTGAATGAGTACATTTAGTACAGCCATCCCCCCAGAAGTAATACCGAGAGGTAGTTCCTGGGAGGAATGATGGCGGAGCCCAATGGAGTTTAGTCGGTATTAATGGCTGGTCACCATTCGAGTCCGACAAGCCCCCAGTGCACCCCGTGTGGTAGATTGGACCCTACCGTTAGCACGTGTACTGGGCTAGGACATAAAGGTCTTCTCCATTGTAAAAAAAACATGCATACATACATACATACATACATACATACATACATACAGGGGCAGCAGGGACAGGAAGGACAGGAGTCTAGGGGCCTAACGAACCCCCCCCCCCCCAACAGCCCTACTGCGAGTTGGGGAGTTTTGCTAGGATATGGTGGGGCTAAGATTGGGCTCTTCTGAACCTCTAAAAAAAGCCATAACTCCGAAAGCAGCTCCGACGAAGCGAGTCTGTGCCGCTTCTGCTAAGATCCTAAGATTCCAATAATCTAAGATCTGGGCAATAAAAGCACTCTAGCCCAACCGGAGTGCCAACCGGCACATCAGGATCGACGCCAGTAACATCTTGATTATGGTATACTGGCCATGGCGAACGGCAACGGACAGGACACGGATGACGAAAAGGATGGCGACTTAGGGCTGACAGGCGTGCTGTTCTACTCCCTGAGTAAGGAAGGATGACACCGACTTGAAATGGCGAGTGGGCTAACAGCATGGCTGCCTCCGTTCCAACAAAACCCTGGCAGGTCTCCGGGTACGTTCGAAACTCGCCATCATTTGGTTGGTGGTACTAGGTTCGGTTGAAGCATTCCCGATTTACGCCGATCCGGCTCTGAACACTACTCCCCATGAGAGATGGTGTCAACCCTTGCATGACCTCACTGCTGCTTTTCGGCAGCATAGATAATCATGGGATCGCGAGAGGCGACTATGTGCAGCGAGTGGAGATAGCGGCCCGGAGTTGGGACCCAATAAAATAAAATGGAGAAACAACAAGCAACCGATATAAATGGAGCAGGCACGGCAAATCCGTTTGCCAGAGGTGGGTTGATGAGGTCACCACCACCAATAGTAGCTGAAGTCACCCAGCAAGAGCAGGAGGAGGGGAAGCCGAAGCAACAGCAACAGCAGCAACAAAAACAGCCGGAGCAGAGCGGAAGGAGCTACACCCCACAAACGCCAAAGGTAGTGGTAGCGAGGCACTTGGTGGAGGAGCTCCACAAGTTCGTGGACATGAGAAACAATGTCCACAAAGACATTAAGGAGATGGTCATCAAAATCCGGAAGGCGCTACTGTCTGCCGTGAAAGAGTACGATACGGCAACGCAGAGGGCAGATTCAGCTGAGCGAGCATCCGCGTCGGCTAAGGCCACTATCCTCCTAGCCCCTCCGAAACAGGGTAAGGAGAGGCAGATTGGAGTGGAGAACACGCCAGTTCCCATAACTCCAAAGAGGACAAGATCCTCACCAGGAGAAGAAAGACCAGGCGGGTCAAAGAGGCAGGCGCTCGAGGATGCTGTTGCTGCCGAAGAAAAGGACGCCACCTTACAGGGTGAAAGCTGGAGCACCGTTGTAGGTCGGAAGGAGAAACGCGGGAAACAGCAAAAAAAGAAGGAGGAGCGAAAAGGGGAGCAGAAGAGGAAATCAGAACCCTCGGCTCGTCAGAAGGCGCCTAAGGGAGAAGCCGTGCTCGTCAAAGCAAATGACGAGACTACGTACGCAGCACTGCTCAAAAAGGTCAGAGAGGACCCGGAGCTGAAAGATTTGGGGGAAAACGTGTTAAGAGTCAGGCGTACCCAAAAAAATGAGATGCTCCTCGAGCTTAAGAAGAATACTACGACTAGTAGCTCTGCCTTGCAGGAGACTATAACTAAATCAATGGGCGGAAAGGCAGAAGTTAAAGCCTTAAGCCCGGAGATGGTAATCGTGTGCAAAGACCTCGACGAAATAACGACGGAAGACGAGCTGAGAGGTGCTATGAAGCAGCAGTGCAAACTGAGCGAGGTGCACATGACGATCCGGTTAAGGAAGGGATACGGAGGAACGCAGATAGCGATGATTCGGTTACCGGTAACCGCTGCAGACAAGGCACTGGAGGTAGGTAAGGTTACAGTTGGATGGTCGAGATGCCTACTGAGAGCCGCCCCACGAGTAAACAAACAAGCAGAGAAATGCTTCAAATGTTTAGGCTTTGGACATTTAGCAGGGGCTTGCAAAGGCCCGGACAGATCCGGGATGTGCTGGAAATGCGGAGAGACGGGCCATCTTGCGAGAGACTGCACGCAGAGGCCGAAGTGCTTGCTTTGCACCCCAGCGGAAGGAAACGACCATCAGACGGGTGGCTTTAAATGCCCAGCGTACAAGAAGGCGACTGCAGGCCAACGGTGATGGAGATGACCCAGATAAACCTGAATCACTGTGATACCGCACAGCAACTGTTGTGGCAGTCTACGACAGAAACTATGTGCGATGTCGCTTTGATCGCAGAGCCTTATCAAGTCCCCCCTAATAACGGTAACTGGGTGGCGGATAGATCAGGAACCGCAGCGATACAAGTAATGGGAAGATTCCCTATCCAAGAAGTGGTAGAACGTTCCTATGAGGGTTTCGTGATAGCCAAAATCAACGGCATCTTCGTATGTAGCTGTTACGCTCCCCCAAGGTGGACAGTAGAGCAGTTCAGCCTAATGCTGGAGCAGTTAACCGAGCAGTTGATCGATCGGAAGCCGGTAGTCATTGGTGGTGACTTCAACGCCTGGGCTGTGGAATGGGGCAGTGGAGTAACCAATACAAGAGGGTGTATCCTGCAGGAAGCTCTAGCGAAGTTAGACGTACGATTGTGCAATGAAGGCTCTGTTAGTACATTTCGGAGAGACGGGAGGGAGTCCATCATAGACGTCACATTCTGTAGTCCCTCATTGACGGCGAACATGGATTGGAGAGTATGCGAAACGTATACGCATAGTGACCACCAGGAGATTCGCTACCGTATCGGCCAACGGAACCCCGCGGCAGTACAGAGAAGGGTGACCGGCGAACGAAAGTGGAAGACGAAAGCCTTCAACAAAGACCTCTTTGTTGAGGCACTTCGGCCGAACGGCGGGACCGAGAACGTGGATGCGGCTGACCTAACAAGAAGGATTGTGGCGGCTTGTGACGCCACAATGCCGCGAAAACTGGAACCACGAACGGCGTCCAGCTTACTGGTGGAACGAGACGCTTAGTACGTTACGCGCTGCTTGTGTCAGAGCCAGAAGGCGGGCCCAAAGAGCAAGGTCGGAACCAGATAGAGAAGAGCATAAGGCATCGTTTCGGGAAGCTAGGGCCGCTCTAAAACGGGAGATCAGACTTAGCAAGTCAGAGTGCCACAAGGAGCTATGCCGAGAAGTAGACGCCAATCCCTGGGGTGACGCATACCGAGTCGTGATGGCGAAAATGAAGGGTCCAACGACGCCAGTCGAAATGTGTCCGAGCAAGCTGAAGATAATCGTCGAGGGTCTTTTCCCGAAGCACGATCCAACTATATGGCCACCGTCACCGCACGGCGAGGAAGAAGGAACAAACATGGATCGGCAAGTGACTAACGACGAGCTAGTAGAAGCATCGAAGCGCCTAAAACCAAAGAAAGCCCCTGGTCCGGATGGAATACCAAACGTGGTACTGAAAGCTGCGATCCTGGCATATCCGGACATGTTCAGGATAGTGATGCATAAGTGCCTAAATGAAGGCAACTTCCCCGAAATGTGGAAGGTCCAGAAGCTGGTGTTGCTGCCGAAGCCAGGGAAGCCACCTGGCGACCCGACCTCTTACAGACCCATATGCCTGCTGGATACACTCGGAAAACTCCTGGAAAGGATCATTCTTAACAGGTTGACGAAATTCACGGAAGGTGAGCGCGGACGATCCAAGATGCAGTTTGGTTTCCGCAAAGGAGCATCGACAGTGGATGCAATTCGGATAGTGCTCGAGAGTGCCGAGAAGTCATCTAAACAGAAGCGAAGAGGAGATCGATACTGCGCTGTGGTCACGATAGATGTGAAGAACGCGTTCAACAGTGTCAGCTGGGAAGCCATTGCTGCAGCGCTGCATAGAATGAGGGTTCCCGACTATCTGTGCCAGATCCTGAAGAGCTACTTTCAGAGCAGAGTGCTACTGTACGAGACGAGCGAAGGACAGAAGTCATTGCGTGTCACAGCGGGCGTTCCTCAGGGCTCCATTCTCGGTCCAACCCTTTGGAACGGGATGTACGATGGGGTGTTAACGCTGCAGCTGCCTAGGAAAGTGAAAATCGTAGGTTTCGCGGACGACGTGTCACTAACGGTGATGGGTGAGACACTTGAAGAAGTGGAGGTGTCGGTGACGGAGACAATAGACGCGATCGAGAGCTGGATGAACGGGGTTAAGCTGCAAATAGCTCACCACAAGACGGAGGTGTTGTTGGTCAGTAACTGCAGATCGGTCCAACGGATGCAGATCGACGTCGGAGGGCACGTGATTGCATCGAAACGTGCATTGAAGCAATTGGGAGTTATAATCGACGACCGGTTGAGCTTCAACAACCACGTTGATTACGCCTGTGAAAAGTCGGCGAAGGCAACGAACGCAATAGCGAGAATCATGCCAAACGTCGGCGGTCCGAGAAGCAGCACGAGACGTCTGCTATCTACTGTTTCGTCATCGATACTCCGATATGGGGTTCCTGCCTGGAGTGCTGCGCTGAAAACCAAGCGGAACCGTGAAAAGCTAAACAGGACATTCCGACTGATGGCCGTACGAGTCGCGAGTGCCTACAGAACAATATCGTCGGAGGCAGTATGCGTTATCGCCGGGATGATCCCCATCTGCATTACCCTGGCGGAGGACGTGGAATGCTATCAGCGGAGAAATGCACGTAACGCTAGGAGACAGGTTCGAGCGGACTCGTTGGCTAAATGGCAACAGGAGTGGGACAACGCGGAGAAAGGAAGGTGGACCCACCGACTCATCCCAAATGTATCGGCCTGGGTACATAGGAAGCATGGAGAGGTGAACTTCCATTTGACGCAGTTTTTGTCCGGGCACGCTTCCGGAAGTACTTGCATCGGTTTGGACATGCTTCGTCACCCCTTTGCCCGGGTTGTGCGACCGTGCAGGAGACACCGGAACACGTGGTCTTCGAATGCCCTAGATTCGAAGAAGTTCGTAGGGGTATACCTGGTATGACAGCGGACAATATCGTCGAAGAGATGTGCCGTGACGAACATACCTGGGACGCTGTCAACAGAGTGGTCTCGAGCATACTCTCCGAGTTGCAGAGGAAGTGGCGTAGAGACCAACAAGAAACCGCAAATCGGGTTTCGAGAGAAATTCCGCCGCCGGGGAACTCTCCAACTGTGTAGACTAGGTCCACCGCCGGGGACCAGTTGAGTAGTGCGTGATGTAGCACCGAGTTGGGCCGTCGGGGCGCATGGGAACCGGACGTCAAGCTTCACCGGAATCGCTGAACCGACCTCGACATCCTTCCGGGTAGCTCGTGAGTAGGCTATATCCACCGCCGGGGATTGGACCGAGTAGACCGCGTCGCAGAGCTAGCAGTGGGTCGTTGGGGCGCCGGTGAACCGGAAGTTACGCTCCAACCGGAATCGCCGGATAGACCTCAGCACCTACTGTATGGCCCGTTGAGTAGGCTAGATCCACCGCCGGGGACTAGATCGAGTAGATCGGGCGAAACGGAACGAGAGGAAGCCAAAGAGCTCATGAAATTGTGGTGCTAAAACAAAAGAAGAATCGGTACCGGGGGAGCCTCCTTCGCCGGGGAACTCTCCGTCGGCGTAAGCTAGATCCACCGCCGGGGACTAGACTGAGTAGACCGCGACGAAATACCACCAGTCGCAGGTCGTCGGGGCATCAGCGAACCGGACGCTCTGCTCCACCGGAATCGCCGAACTGACCTCGACATCTGGTTGGTTGGCTCGGTTTCGGGAGAACTTCTCTCGCCGGGGAATTCTCCGTCGGAGTAGGCTAGGTCCATCGTCGGGGACTAGACCGAGTAGTTCGCGAACAAGTCTGGTGCTCAAAGAGTAAACGGCGTTGAATGGTGCGAGAAGGGAGTTGCGGTGCTAACCGGCACAAGCGAGCCGCAGGGCTCGGTGAATTAGACAGTCAGAAGTTTGCCGCTCAGACTGTACTCGTAGGGGAGGAGTACTAAGCCTCGACTCACAGCCAGCTTTCCGACTGCCATGCAGAGCTTGCCAGTCTGTGTGGATGGTAGAGAATTGGTGGTGTGTAGAGGAGTGGGGCTGTCACCCTACGGAAGAAACGAACTAGGAAGTAGTTGAATTAGAGTGCGTGCTATGCACATAAAAACCCCTCCCCGAAGTAATGCCGTAAGGTAGTGCCGGGGAGGAATCAGGTTCTGGGCAAGAGCAGTGGTTTTTAGCGGGTCGGGTGATGGCAGCCCAAACCCGTTCCCTGACAATGGGGTTTTTGTACATTTTTCCTCACTCAGGGTTTTTCTGAAATTTTTTTTACTGCTCTCAAAAAAAAAAAAAAAAAAAACATACATACATACATCCTTACATACATACATACATACATACATACATATACATACATACATATACATACATACATACATACATACATACATACATACATACATACATACATACATACATACATACATACATACATACATACATACATACATACATACATACATACATACATACATACATACATACATACATATACATACATACATACATACATACATACATACATACATACATACATACATACATACATACATACATACATACATACATACATACATACATACATACATACATACATACATACATACATACATACATACATACATACATACATACATACATACATACATACATACATACATACATACATACATACATACATACATACATACATACATACATACATACATACATACATACATACATACATACATACATACATACATACATACATACATACATACATACATACATACATACATACATACATACATACATACATACATACATACATACATACATACATACATACATACATACATACATACATACATACATACATACATACATACATACATACATACATACATACATACATACATACATACATACATACATACATACATACATACATACATACATACATACATACATACATACATACATACATACATACATACATACATACATACATACATACATACATACATACATACATACATACATACATACATACATACATACATACATACATACATACATACATACATACATACATACATACATACATACATACATACATACATACATACATACATACATACATACATACATACATACATACATACATACATACATACATACATACATACATACATACATACATACATACATACATACATACATACATACATACATACATACATACATACATACATACATACATACATACATACATACATACATACATACATACATACATACATACATACATACATACATACATACATACATACATACATACATACATACATACATACATACATACATACATACATACATACATACATACATACATACATACATACATACATACATACATACATACATACATACATACATACATACATACATACATACATACATACATACATACATACATACATACATACATACATACATACATACATACATACATACATACATACATACATACATACATACATACATACATACATACATACATACATACATACATACATACATACATACATACATACATACATACATACATACATACATACATACATACATACATACATACATACATACATACATACATACATACATACATACATACATACATACATACATACATACATACATACATACATACATACATACATACATACATACATACATACATACATACATACATACATACATACATACATACATACATACATACATACATACATACATACATACATACATACATACATACATACATACATACATACATACATACATACATACATACATACATACATACATACATACATACATACATACATACATACATACATACATACATACATACATACATACATACATACATACATACATACATACATACATACATACATACATACATACATACATACATACATACATACATACATACATACATACATACATACATACATACATACATACATACATACATACATACATACATACATACATACATACATACATACATACATACATACATACATACATACATACATACATACATACATACATACATACATACATACATACATACATACATACATACATACATACATACATACATACATACATACATACATACATACATACATACATACATACATACATACATACATACATACATACATACATACATACATACATACATACATACATACATACATACATACATACATACATACATACATACATACATACATACATACATACATACATACATACATACATACATACATACATACATACATACATACATACATACATACATACATACATACATACATACATACATACATACATACATACATACATACATACATACATACATACATACATACATACATACATACATACATACATACATACATACATACATACATACATACATACATACATACATACATACATACATACATACATACATACATACATACATACATACATACATACATACATACATACATACATACATACATACATACATACATACATACATACATACATACATACATACATACATACATACATACATACATACATACATACATACATACATACATACATACATACATACATACATACATACATACATACATACATACATACATACATACATACATACATACATACATACATACATACATACATACATACATACATACATACATACATACATACATACATACATACATACATACATACATACATACATACATACATACATACATACATACATACATACATACATACATACATACATACATACATACATACATACATACATACATACATACATACATACATACATACATACATACATACATACATACATACATACATACATACATACATACATACATACATACATACATACATACATACATACATACATACATACATACATACATACATACATACATACATACATACATACATACATACATACATACATACATACATACATACATACATACATACATACATACATACATACATACATACATACATACATACATACATACATACATACATACATACATACATACATACATACATACATACATACATACTAGGGGGCAGCAGGGACAGGAAGGACAGGAGTCTAGGGGCCTAACGAACCCCCCCCCCACAGCCCTACTGCGAGTTGGGGAGTTTTGCTAGGATATGGTGGGGCTAAGATTGGGCTCTTCTGAACCTCTAAAAAAAGCCATAACTCCGAAAGCAGCTCCGACGAAGCGAGTCTGTGCCGCTTCTGCTAAGATCCTAAGATTCCAATAATCTAAGATCTGGGCAATAAAAGCACTCTAGCCCAACCGGAGTGCCAACCGGCACATCAGGATCGACGCCAGTAACATCTTGATTATGGTATACTGGCCATGGCGAACGGCAACGGACAGGACACGGATGACGAAAAGGATGGCGACTTAGGGCTGACAGGCGTGCTGTTCTACTCCCTGAGTAAGGAAGGATGACACCGACTTGAAATGGCGAGTGGGCTAACAGCATGGCTGCCTCCGTTCCAACAAAACCCTGGCAGGTCTCCGGGTACGTTCGAAACTCGCCATCATTTGGTTGGTGGTACTAGGTTCGGTTGAAGCATTCCCGATTTACGCCGATCCGGCTCTGAACACTACTCCCCATGAGAGATGGTGTCAACCCTTGCATGACCTCACTGCTGCTTTTCGGCAGCATAGATAATCATGGGATCGCGAAAGGCGACTATGTGCAGCGAGTGGAGATAGCGGCCCGGAGTTGGGACCCAATAAAATAAAATGGAGAAACAACAAGCAACCGATATAAATGGAGCAGGCACGGCAAATCCGTTTGCCAGAGGTGGGTTGGTGAGGTCACCACCACCAATAGTAGCTGAAGTCACCCAGCAAGAGCAGGAGGAGGGGAAGCCGAAGCAACAGCAACAGCAGCAACAAAAACAGCCGGAGCAGAGCGGAAGGAGCTACACCCCACAAACGCCAAAGGTAGTGGTAGCGAGGCACTTGGTGGAGGAGCTCCACAAGTTCGTGGACATGAGAAACAATGTCCACAAAGACATTAAGGAGATGGTCATCAAAATCCGGAAGGCGCTACTGTCTGCCGTGAAAGAGTACGATACGGCAACGCAGAGGGCAGATTCAGCTGAGCGAGCATCCGCGTCGGCTAAGGCCACTATCCTCCTAGCCCCTCCGAAACAGGGTAAGGAGAGGCAGATTGGAGTGGAGAACACGCCAGTTCCCATAACTCCAAAGAGGACAAGATCCTCACCAGGAGAAGAAAGACCAGGCGGGTCAAAGAGGCAGACGCTCGAGGATGCTGTTGCTGCCGAAGAAAAGGACGCCACCTTACAGGGTGAAAGCTGGAGCACCGTTGTAGGTCGGAAGGAGAAACGCGGGAAACAGCAAAAAAAGAAGGAGGAGCGAAAAGGGGAGCAGAAGAGGAAATCAGAACCCTCGGCTCGTCAGAAGGCGCCTAAGAGAGAAGCCGTGCTCGTCAAAGCAAATGACGAGACTACGTACGCAGCACTGCTCAAAAAGGTCAGAGAGGACCCGGAGCTGAAAGATTTGGGGGAAAACGTGTTAAGAGTCAGGCGTACCCAAAAAAATGAGATGCTCCTCGAGCTTAAGAAGAATACTACGACTAGTAGCTCTGCCTTGCAGGAGACTATAACTAAATCAATGGGCGGAAAGGCAGAAGTTAAAGCCTTAAGCCCGGAGATGGTAATCGTGTGCAAAGACCTCGACGAAATAACGACGGAAGACGAGCTGAGAGGTGCTATGAAGCAGCAGTGCAAACTGGGCGAGGTGCACATGACGATCCGGTTAAGGAAGGGATACGGAGGAACGCAGATAGCGATGATACGTTTACCGGTAACCGCTGCAGACAAGGCACTGGAGGTAGGTAAGGTTACAGTTGGATGGTCGAGATGCCTACTGAGAGCCGCCCCACGAGTAAACAAACAAGCAGAGAAATGCTTCAAATGTTTAGGCTTTGGACATTTAGCAGGGGCTTGCAAAGGCCCGGACAGATCCGGGATGTGCTGGAAATGCGGAGAGACGGGCCATCTTGCGAGAGACTGCACGCAGAGGCCGAAGTGCTTGCTTTGCACCCCAGCGGAAGGAAACGACCATCAGACGGGTGGCTTTAAATGCCCAGCGTACAAGAAGGCGACTGCAGGCCAACGGTGATGGAGATGACCCAGATAAACCTGAATCACTGTGATACCGCACAGCAACTGTTGTGGCAGTCTACGACAGAAACTATGTGCGATGTCGCTTTGATCGCAGAGCCTTATCAAGTCCCCCCTAATAACGGTAACTGGGTGGCGGATAGATCAGGAACCGCAGCGATACAAGTAATGGGAAGATTCCCTATCCAAGAAGTGGTAGAACGTTCCTATGAGGGTTTCGTGATAGCCAAAATCAACGGCATCTTCGTATGTAGCTGTTACGCTCCCCCAAGGTGGACAGTAGAGCAGTTCAGCCTAATGCTGGAGCAGTTAACCGAGCAGTTGATCGATCGGAAGCCGGTAGTCATTGGTGGTGACTTCAACGCCTGGGCTGTGGAATGGGGCAGTAGAGTAACCAACACAAGAGGGTGTATCCTGCAGGAAGCTCTAGCGAAGTTAGACGTACGATTGTGCAATGAAGGCTCTGTTAGTACATTTCGGAGAGACGGGAGGGAGTCCATCATAGACGTCACATTCTGTAGTCCCTCATTGACGGCGAACATGAATTGGAGAGTATGCGAAACGTATACGCATAGTGACCACCAGGAGATTCGCTACCGTATCGGCCAACGGAACCCCGCGGCAGTACAGAGAAGGGTGACCGGCGAACGAAAGTGGAAGACGAAAGCCTTCAACAAAGACCTCTTTGTTGAGGCACTCCGGCCGAACGGCGGGACCGAGAACGTGGATGCGGCTGACCTAACAAGAAGGATTGTGGCGGCTTGTGACGCCACAATGCCGCGAAAACTGGAACCACGCAACAAACGGCGTCCAGCTTACTGGTGGAACGAGACGCTTAGTACGTTACGCGCTGCTTGTCTCAGAGCCAGAAGGCGGGCCCAAAGAGCAAGGTCGGAACCAGATAGAGAAGAGCATAAGGCATCGTTTCGGGAAGCTAGGGCCGCTCTAAAACGGGAGATCAGACTTAGCAAGTCAGAGTGCCACAAGGAGCTATGCCGAGAAGTAGACGCCAATCCCTGGGGTGACGCATACCGAGTCGTGATGGCGAAAATGAAGGGTCCAACGACGCCAGTCGAAATGTGTCCGAGCAAGCTGAAGATAATCGTCGAGGGTCTTTTCCCGAAGCACGATCCGACTATATGGCCACCGTCACCGCACGGCGAGGAAGAAGGAACAAACATGGATCGGCAAGTGACTAACGACGAGCTAGTAGAAGCATCGAAGCGCCTAAAACCAAAGAAAGCCCCTGGTCCGGATGGAATACCAAACGTGGTACTGAAAGCTGCGATCCTGGCATATCCGGACATGTTCAGGATAGTGATGCAGAAGTGCCTAAATGAAGGCAACTTCCCCGAAATGTGGAAGGTCCAGAAGCTGGTGTTGCTGCCGAAGCCAGGGAAGCCACCTGGCGACCCGACCTCGTACAGACCCATATGCCTGCTGGATACACTCGGAAAACTCCTGGAAAGGATCATTCTTAACAGGTTGACGAAATTCACGGAAGGTGAGCGCGGACTGTCCAAGATGCAGTTTGGTTTCCGCAAAGGAGCATCGACAGTGGATGCAATTCGGATAGTGCTCGAGAGTGCCGAGAAGTCATCTAAACAGAAGCGAAGAGGAGATCGATACTGCGCTGTGGTCACGATAGATGTGAAGAACGCGTTCAACAGTGCCAGCTGGGAAGCCATCGCTGCAGCGCTGCATAGAATGAGGGTTCCCGACTATCTGTGCCAGATCCTGAAGAGCTACTTTCAGAGCAGAGTGCTACTGTACGAGACGAGCGAAGGACAGAAGTCATTGCGTGTCACAGCGGGCGTTCCTCAGGGCTCCATTCTCGGTCCAACCCTTTGGAACGGGATGTACGATGGGGTGTTAACGCTGCAGCTGCCTAGGAAAGTGAAAATCGTAGGTTTCGCGGACGACGTGTCACTAACGGTGATGGGTGAGACACTTGAAGAAGTGGAGGTGTCGGTGACGGAGACAATAGACGCGATCGAGAGCTGGATGAACGGGGTTAAGCTGCAAATAGCTCACCACAAGACGGAGGTGTTGTTGGTCAGTAACTGCAGATCGGTCCAACGGATGCAGATCGACGTCGGAGGGCACGTGATTGCATCGAAACGTGCATTGAAGCAATTGGGAGTTATAATCGACGACCGGTTGAGCTTCAACAACCACGTTGATTACGCCTGTGGAAAGTCGGCGAAGGCAACGAACGCAATAGCGAGAATCATGCCAAACGTCGGCGGTCCGAGAAGCAGCACGAGACGTCTGCTATCTACTGTTTCGTCATCGATACTCCGATATGGGGTTCCTGCCTGGAGTGCTGCGCTGAAAACCAAGCGGAACCGTGAAAAGCTAAACAGGACATTCCGACTGATGGCCGTACGAGTCGCGAGTGCCTACAGAACAATATCGTCGGAGGCAGTATGCGTTATCGCCGGGATGATCCCCATCTGCATTACCCTGGCGGAGGACGTGGAATGCTATCAGCGGAGAAATGCACGTAACGCTAGGAGACAGGTTCGAGCGGACTCGTTGGCTAAATGGCAACAGGAGTGGGACAACGCGGAGAAAGGAAGGTGGACCCACCGACTCATCCCAAATGTATCGGCCTGGGTACATAGGAAGCATGGAGAGGTGAACTTCCATTTGACGCAGTTTTTGTCCGGGCACGGATGCTTCCGGAAGTACTTGCATCGGTTTGGACATGCTTCGTCACCCCTTTGCCCGGGTTGTGCGACCGTGCAGGAGACACCGGAACACGTGGTCTTCGAATGCCCTAGATTCGAAGAAGTTCGTAGGAGTATACCTGGTATGACAGCGGACAATATCGTCGAAGAGATGTGCCGTGACGAACATACCTGGGACGCTGTCAACAGAGTGGTCTCGAGCATACTCTCCGAGTTGCAGAGGAAGTGGCGTAGAGACCAACAAGAAACCGCAAATCGGGTTTCGAGAGAAACTCCGCCGCCGGGGAACTCTCCAACTGTGTAGACTAGGTCCACCGCCGGGGACCAGTTGAGTAGTGCGTGATGTAGCACCGAGTTGGGTCGTCGGGGCGCCTGGGAACCGGACGTCAAGCTTCACCGGAATCGCTGAACCGACCTCGACATCCTTCCGGGTAGCTCGTGAGTAGGCTATATCCACCGCCGGGGATTGGACCGAGTAGACCGCGTCGCAGAGCTAGCAGTGGGTCGTTGGGGCGCCGGTGAACCGGAAGTTACGCTCCAACCGGAATCGCCGGATAGACCTCAGCATCTACTGTATGGCCCGTTGAGTAGGCTAGATCCACCGCCGGGGACTAGATCGAGTAGATCGGGCGAAACGGAACGAGAGGAAGCCAAAGAGCTCATGAAATTGTGGTGCTAAAACAAAAGAAGAATCGGTACCGGGGGAGCCTCCTTCGCCGGGGAACTCTCCGTCGGCGTAAGCTAGATCCACCGCCGGGGACTAGACTGAGTAGACCGCGACGAAATACCACCAGTCGCAGGTCGTCGGGGCATCAGCGAACCGGACGCTCTGCTCCACCGGAATCGCCGAACTGACCTCGACATCTGGTTGGTTGGCTCGGTTTCGGGAGAACTTCTCTCGCCGGGGAATTCTCCGTCGGAGTAGGTTAGGTCCATCGTCGGGGACTAGACCGAGTAGTTCGCGAACAAGTCTGGTGCTCAAAGAGTAAACGGCGTTGAATGGTGCGAGAAGGGAGTTGCGGTGCTAACCGGCACAAGCGAGCCGCAGGGCTCGGTGAATTAGACAGTCAGAAGTTTGCCGCTCAGACTGTACTCGTAGGGGAGGAGTACTAAGCCTCGACTCACAGCCAGCTTTCCGACTGCCATGCAGAGCTTGCCAGTCTGTGTGGATGGTAGAGAATTGGTGGTGTGTAGAGGAGTGGGGCTGTCACCCTACGGAAGAAACGAACTAGGAAGTAGTTGAATTAGAGTGCGTGCTATGCACATAAAAACCCCTCCCCGAAGTAATGCCGTAAGGTAGTGCCGGGGAGGAATCAGGTTCTGGGCAAGAGCAGTGGTTTTTAGCGGGTCGGGTGATGGCAGCCCAAACCCGTTCCCTGACAATGGGGTTTTTGTACATTTTTCCTCACTCAGGGTTTTTCTGAAAATTTTTTTACTGCTCTCAAAAAAAAAAAAAAAAAAAAAAAAAAAAAAAAAAAAAAAAAAAAAAAACAGGACATTCCGACTGATGGCCGTACGAGTCGCGAGTGCCTACAGAACAATATCGTCGGAGGCAGTATGCGTTATCGCCGGGATGATCCCCATCTGCATTACCCTGGCGGAGGACGTGGAATGCTATCAGCGGAGAAATGCACGTAACGCTAGGAGACAGGTTCGAGCGGACTCGTTGGCTAAATGGCAACAGGAGTGGGACAACGCGGAGAAAGGAAGGTGGACCCACCGACTCATCCCAAATG